>NC_074710.1:22764168-23064168 GCF_024334085.1 Lutzomyia longipalpis | reverse complement strand
AACTTCCAATTGAAAGAAACTTTTCTCTCTCTTTTCGTCAGAGAATTGAAATTTAAAGATTTCATCATATTTTCTTATGTTTTTCGGGCTGGACGTCATTTGGACATCCACACAGTTGATTAAAGGTCCAAAAGGGAAAGTTTTATTAGAATAAAAATTTTATAATATGGTTTCCAATTGTATAGGATACCTGAGGAAATATAAAACATTTCGCAATGAGATTTATATAAAAAAAAATAAAGTAAATAAAAAAAAAGTAAAATTGAGAAGAAAACTTATTTTCAGGCAAATTTTTGGTACCTTTCTCTGTATTTGGAAGCAATTTTTGCTCCTTAAAACAGTTTAATAGAGCTCTGAGCTGACTAGGAAATCTTGTATTTTTTTTTGGCTTGAGGTGCGTTGGGTGCGTTTCTTTGACATTTATCTCGCATAAAATCCTCATTTTGACATAACCTCACTTACTTTTTTTTTTTTTTAAAGAGAAACGTTTGTTTGGATTGGTTGTAAGGAATTAAACAGAAAATCCCGCTTTTTATGCTGTTGGTCGTTTCCATGCTTTTTTTTTAAAGTTTATTTCCGTACACATTGCCAGTTTCTTTTAAAATTGTTTAACAATAAAGTGAGGTTATGTTGGCTGAAGGAGTTTATGTAAAAGGGATCTCCCTGTCATGTTAAAAGTTCATTCTAGCCGAAAGATTATTTTCTATTCCTATAACTTTTTCTCTAGCGAAAATCGAGTCAGGAAAAAGAAAACCGTCAAGTAGCGACCTCTACGTAAATTTCTCAACAAAATCTCAAACAAAATCTCATCGAAAATCTTTTATCTAGAACTTCACGAGAGTCTTCTCAACTCTGTTTATGCCGCGAATTGGCCTCCAACAGATTTATATATAAATCTAAACTACAACAGTATTTATATAGTAAATTCGTTCCTCGAGTTTCCAATAAAAATCTGTTCTCAAATTATAATAGAGATATTTTTTCTTTATTTAATCTATCTAACAATTACAGAGGAGCCCCAAGTTGGTGAACATGCTAGAAGTTAGGACTTTTAACTGCTTTATGTTGACCAATTTAGGCTTCTCTGCAAGTAAATGTGATGATCCATGACTGAGGAGTCTTGAGTTGTGTGGTGGTGGGGGGTGACTCTTCAGCCATATTGGCTTGGTTGTGAAAACGCGCGAAAGTTGGGGTTGTGCGTGGCTTTGTTTTGAAATTTAGACCACTGTGGTACGTTCGGGGCGCTCGCCGATGCAAATGAGATGGCACGACGAGCCCCCCTTGTCTCAGGAAATTGCCGTGTCCTCGAGATTACTTCCTAACGCCGTGCTGGAGGTGAAGGACGCCGCACCGCCGCCATTGTTGAGCAGTGGCACCGTTGAACCCCCAAAGCTCCCACTCGCCTGCACCGTTGTGGGGCTGTCGTAGATCCCATAGCGCGTGGGGTTGCGACTGTACACATTTGGTGGGGATCGCGCGAGAATTGTGAGCGGCGGCGATGAGTAGAGCGGCCGTCGCTGGGGGGAGCTGTAGAGCGTGAAGGAGGGATTTGTCGTCAGCGATAATTCGCCAAACTGCGAAGATACAAAAGATGAAAATTTAATTAATGTCAGTGCCATGGATAATGAGTCTGCTGCAAGCTTCTCATGGGAAATTCTTCTGGAAACTCCCTCCCACACCCTCTTGGCTCCAGAAGAGCGCGTAATTACCCCACAAAATTCTTCAACACACCCCCGTCCTTGCCCAGAGAACGACGACTTAAGAGGTTCAGAAGATGAAGAAGAAAAAAAAACCTGCTGGTGGATTAAAAATTACATCCACCTGCGAGACTCCTTTCCTCGCCCGAATTCCTCGAGAGCTTTTTCTCATCTCTTCAGCACCCGAGTGAATCTCTATATATAGTCGTGGAGTGATAAATTCCACGTGATGCATCTTCCTCGTGCTGCTATTGTCTCAACAATCTATCTCTCCTACTTTCCGCCCCCATGAAGAGGGTATAATAAAAATCTCAAGAGCTTTTTTCTCCTTGCATTTGCACGTCAATAACTTTCAAGCTGCCGCACTTTAGCTAACAAAAAAAAGCTCTCAAAAACTTTCAATAGACTACCCCCATTTACTTCTTCGCTGAGCAATTGTTTGAACATTTAAAAAAAATCGCACAGAGTATTTGGGGAGGAATTTTCTCCAGCTTTTACGGAGTGCAATTAGTCAAGGAAGAATCCATTGGAATGTGATGAATGAGGAAATAAAATGTTTTTACCGAATGTGGCAATTTTTTTTACTTGACATACTTTTAATGTTTTCACTTTTCTTGGGGTTTTCCTTAAACTTGGTTTTCCGATGTTGGTTACATTTGTAGCCTAATTATTGAAGAGTAATAAAATCACTTTTCGCCATTTTAGGTGCGACGCCATCTTGTGATTTTCCGACTTTTCCACAGAACTGTCCTAAAACACAAAGGTAGGTTTTTCTCAGGATCTACTGGATGGATTTTGATGGGATAAAAAGCAAATGAAAGAGGAAGCATTAGCAAAGAATGTACCGGAACAGATTTTTGAATTTCTACTCAGAAGCTAAGAAAAGTAAATAAATATTCTTATTGACTTTTCTCAGCTTCTGAGTCGAAATTCAAAAATTTGTTCCGGTACATTCTTGGCTAATCCTTCCTCTTTCATTTGCTTTTTACCCCATCAAAATCCTTCCAGTAGATCCTGAGAAAAACCTTCCTTTGTGTTTTGAGGGAAATCTCAAGATGGCGTCGCACCTAAGATGAGGAAAAGTGATTTTCTTACTCTTCAATAATAAGTCTTTAAATGTGGCCAACACTTGAAAATCAATTGTAAGAAAAACCCCAAGAAAAATTGAAATATTTAATATTTAAAAGAGACCCCCCTTATAAGAAAAAAAATATGAAAAGGAGTTCATGCACGTTTCATGTAAAAACTTTCTTGGAGGTTTTGGATTTCGTTAAATATAAGTTTTTACCTCATAACTTTTTATCTGAATATCTGAATGACTTAAGATATTTTGGCTTCGTTATAAGTATTTTTGAGCCTTAGTTTTTAATATTTATTTTTCATTGAAAAATAATTAATTCTATTTTTTTTTAATAATTTGAAATATTTTGCATTTAAAAAACACAAAAAAAACATTTAGATAAGAAGTTAACAGAATAATCTTAAAACAAAAAAAACATTGATTATTGATGACAAAAATGGTTCAAAAATGACTGATGTTTTGCTGATTTCGACTAAAAAAATGTGTAAAATATAACGGGACCATCCCTTAGTTTAATTGATTTTATTATTAAACTCTGAAATGATTAAAATTTTAAAATTTTTCTGAGACCGGTAATTTCTTACCAGGGGCGTAGATAGAACTAAATTTTAGAGGGGGGTTACTTTTGAATTTGTCCGACGAGTGGGGGGATTCAGCATCTTATTCTAATTATCCTTCAATTCACAAAAAAATTCCATAAAAAAGGTTAAAAAACAGCCCCAGTTTCCCCTACATTTAAATATTAAAGAAACTTTCATAGAACTATGAGTTTTTTCTTCTATTTTATTTCTCAAAACTATAAATTATTTCTCTTGGATTTTTTTCCGGGTATTATTTATAAATTTTTAATGAGCTTATAGTGAGTTTATAGACAATAATTTTCTTTTACAAACTTTTTTTTTCAAAAAAGTTGTTCCAGTTTCTCTTAATTGAGTAAAACGTTGAAAAAAAAATGATTCACTTTTGAGGATGAGTGAAAAATTTAGCTTTTCCGGAGGGGTGGGAGAGGCATAGGGGTGGCATAAAGAGTTGAAAATTGCAATCCATTAGTCGAGCGAGACAGACCCGCTGACGGAATTCATGTTCCGTGCATTTTCTTCATTACCGCCCAAATTAGCCCCACATTCGCATTGGGGAATTTAGCGCACGTTAAAACGCTGCACGTGATTCCGGTGTGGATGGGCTGCACTTCCCGCCAAGAGATACGTTGGATACTCTTCCTAACTTTCAGGGAATGGGTTGGGGGTGTAGCTAAAGAATTTCCCTGGGAATGCTGCAAAGAGGTGTGCGTCAGGCAGGGGGGCTAAACGGACAGGTGCAGGTTGGGGAGGAGGAAGGAAAGATAATCTGATGGAACAATGAAAATTCCACTCACATTCTTTGGGAAGCTCGCCGGCGACAGGGGTGGCGGTGACGAGGAGTTTAGGCGTGAGCTGTAGAGAATTCGATCCGAATTGAGACGCTCAAAGGCTTTTTCTTCGGACAAAAATTCATCCTCACTGTTCTCCTGGGGCACCACATCGGGATTCTTGTCGTCAATACTCGAATGGCTTCCCATGTTGCGACTCAGTGGCTCTGCACTCCCCTTATCCTTGTCCACATCACCTGTATTGGCATCCGTCGTTCGATGGTCCCGTTTTTGCTGCATACAACACACGATTAAGCATAAATAATTCAATGGTTTGCAATGTTCTATGTTATGTGGGTTGAATAAGAAAGTCTGTGATTTAAACAATTCCTTCGTTGCTTATCACGAAATGGTTTTTATTGTCACGAAAAGCCATTAAGTTGTTTAATTTTTTTTTAAAGAATTTTCTCTCGGTAAAAGAACAATGAAAAATCTTTCAAAAAACTAATCGTCAGAGATTTCCCATTTTTCTCTGAAATCAGTTGGAGAAAGCTTGTAAAGATTTACTAAAAAATGCCAACAATGACGCCACTTTTTTGTCTCTTAGTTTCTTTCAATGCATGAAACATTATTCCAAATATTTCTCCGATTATTTGGTGTTTGTTTTATGTTTTTGTGCTATTTTTATTTTATTCTTCGTACATGGAAGGAGATTACAAAACCACAAAAGTGACGTCATTGCTTATATTTTTTAACAAATTTTTAACGAATTTTTTCAGCTGATCCAAGGGGAAAAAGTAAGAAATCCCTTTGACATATTCAGATTGTTCCCTGAATGAGAAATTTTTCCATAGATCAGTGAATAAACTCCTTTGAAGGTAATCTACTTTTAAAAATTATTATTAGGAAAATAATAAAAGTTATTATTATTCATTAGCATTGGAATGAAAGCTTAGGTCAATTTAAATGGATAGATGTGCAAAAATGAGCTAAAAAATTGTTATAATCATTCAGAATTCTACTTTTATTATCGGACTTGAAGAGTTTTCATATTTACTGTCCTTTAACCTTCAATAACTAAGGAAAATTATTTATTTAACACCCTCTTGCGCCCATTTTAGAAAGTTTCGACTCTTAGACATTTATAAGGCTTCTTGAAAGCTTTCATTTGAAACTGATTTGACCAAAATCGATTAAGCTGTTCTCGAGCTTTATTGAAAATAACAAGTTTAGATTTAGGCGGCCATTTTGACAAAACAACTTGATCAATTTTAAATTAAAAGCTAAGAATGAGCCTAAAAACATTAAAATTTTCAAATTTTGTGAACAAAAGCGATTGATTATTGAGACAATTTCAATGCAAATTTTGTATTATTCTAACGAAGTCTAGAAGAAAATCTACCAAATAATACTTAAATAAAGCACTAGTATCCGCCATATTGAAATAGCTGATGGCAGCCATTTTGAAAATATTCCAGCGCCAATTACTTTTCATCCCGAGAAAACAGAATAATTTCGTATGTAACTTTAGTACTTTGTTTTTGGGTAAAAATTCTCAGAGTGGGGTGTACGGTGAAAATGCATGAGGTGAAGGAAAGTGCCAGAAAAATGAATGTTAGTGTGGCTTTTAGCACTTATTATGCATATTTAGAAGCACAAAAAGGCGGGAAGACTCACCTGTTTTCCACGTCGCATCTTTATGCAAACGACAATGCTTCCGACCACAAGGATGAGCGTCCCGGCGACACCCATTAGGGCACCAAGGAGTGGTGTCAGTTTCACAAACACTGCAGTCGATGACGCTGCAAATATTAAATATGGAAGATACTTTAATGCTCAAAAAGCAAACCTTTGGGTGGTACGAAGGGGTGGAGGACTAGGGGCGGAGGGCTGTGTAGGTGTCCAATGGTGGGTCTTTTTGCAATGTCATAAATTAACTGATTCAACACGAGGGGTTGGGGTGGATTTTCCTCCAAAAGGTAAAACTTTCCACCAAGAACTTTTGCTGCGCTCTGCAACTGAATTAATGGCCAACAAGGTGAGATGGTACATAAGCATAAGGGTTGTTCAGGGTGAGGGGAATGAAGGAGGGGGGGTAGGAGGGTGCAAATGGAGTTGGGTTCTGCATCTCTGAAGGAGTAGCCGTGGAAGAAGTATTTTCCAACGAACTTTTCCCACAGAGTTCCGTACCGATCTGACTTTTTTCCACATGGCCCACTTTCACGCCCCCACACGCGGTCACTGGATGATCTTCCTTGAGCCTTTATCTCTGCATCATCCTGCTATTCATTAATAATTTATAATTCCTCCCTCACCTCCCCCCCTCCCACCTTATGCCACTTATGGGATGCGGGAACGGTGTGAAAAGTATATTCGACATCCCTCTATGACTTGCATTTATTACAATTTATACACCCACCGACCGGCCGGGTTAATTTTATACCATCAACGTTTTTTTTTTCTTTTCCACTTTTCTGTGATATTCAACATTTTTTTCCAGACATTTTAACTAATTGAGAATGTTTCCATGGGATCACGGAGATTTTAATCCTGTACAATGGTGGAGTTAATTAATTTAGAGATGGTAGATGGAGAAAAAAAAAGGAAATGAGTTAAACTTTATCGTTCGTTATAAAACTGCAACCGAGCAGAAGAGATAGGATTTTGAGTAAAATTCATACAAGTTTAGAAAGTTTTTCTCTTTTTTATCCCTTTTATGGATCATTGGATTGTGAAAGGATCAATATTGAAATGTTTTACTTTAATGATTTTTTTACGTCAAAATTTATCTGAGAACATTCTTAAAATTTCGTTCTAAAAAATTTATGTTTTAATGCTTCATGTCTAACGAAAAATGGTTTTAAAGTAATAAAATTGAACATTTTACAGCCGATTTGACATTTATTGGCGTAATTTTTGATTTTATACACGGTGTAAAAAATTATCATGTAATTTTCCATTAACCCGGCTGGTCAACATGATACTTTATGACTTGCAAATGCTTAAGCACATTATTCTCCTTCTTAAAAGTAGCTAATTTTTTTTTGAGATTTTTAAGATTTTTAAGATTTTTGCTTTAAACTTAGACAGTACAATGATTTTTGAAGGTTTTTTTTACGATTAGTAAAATAATAACAATAATAAAACAATAATAAAACAATAATAAATTACACAACAATACAAATAGAGAAGACAATAAGATAAGAATAAAATGGTCCGAAGAAAATAAAAAAGCACTGTTTTGAACATAAATGATGGAAATTAATATTAAAGTTGAGTAAATAATATAAAGAAAATGCAATATAAACTCAGACATACGTGTGCCGGCCGGGTAAATTTTTTTGACAAGACATTTATTACACCCACGAAATATTTCTATAAGTAATAAAACGAATAAATTCGCTTAAAAATAAAAGATAGTTAAACATTTTTTTTACTCTTCAACAATTTAAAATTTAAATTAAATAACATAAATCCAGAGTTATTTAATGTTTTACGTTTCAAATTAAAACCTAATGAAACGCGAAAGGGTTAAATTTGAATTTTTATTATTAGAAAAAAAAGAAATATCTACTAAAAACTTGTCTGAATTACTAGGAGACAACCCTTTTAGATAATTAATGAGAAAAATCTCATTGCAACAGGAAGAAAATTCAATTATTCCTTCGTAATAAAAAATTCGTTCTAACTAGATGTTCTAGAGAACTCCTCTTTAAAAGGAAAAAAATCTAATAAATCACAGCATAAAAATTCTTGCATAAAAGATGCAGCATTATTGCAGTACAAACACCAACGTACCAACAACTCCAGATATTTGTGCAAATATTTATTGAATTTTTCAATACAGCTGAACACACCAGAAAAGTAAATTCTCCGTGCATGATTAAATTCTATAGACATAAAAGATCTTTAACGGAGGATAGGGAAGGAAAAGGAAAATTCATTTCTTTGCAATATTTATTAAGTTGTAGATTGAAAAGGGAATTTGCTTTCTTTGCATTCCAATTGAATAATTTAGCAATGAAATCTAACAAAAGCTTGGAAGTTGACAAAATTTACTTAAGAGCGTTTCTTTTAGAACATTTTTAATTAGTTAGAAAATAAGAAAAATTTAATATTGAAAAATAATGAACTGAAAAATGAATGAACGGAATGAACGGACAAACTAATAAACGAGTAACCGGAAAAAATAAACAGTAACACGGATTAACGAGTAAAGGATTAACACTTAGAGGATTTATATGGACACCGTGGCCATTTTGAGTTTTTAAATCGTCATAGATTATAATCTATTAGACCTATCGTGATAATTCTCACGTCTACGTGTAATAAATTTCAATTACTTTTAGTTAGGTGAAAGAAAATCCGGAAAATATTTTGCTTTTTAAAAGATAATTAAGGTCAAAGTCGAAATTATACGCGGAGGATGAAAATGGTCACTGTGGCCATTCAAATTGTCATACATTTTGACAGCTTTTTGAGGTTATGTTTCCCCAGATCTACAATTAACAAAACATTTAATATTTTGGCCTTTTCTATTATGATGGACACTGTGACCATTTTGATCCTCCGCGTATGTAAAAAGTGTTCGGTCCTCGTTCGTGTTAAAATAACGAAGAAACTAACCAATAAGCAATTGAACAGCTAAACGGAAAAATTAATTAACGGACAAAGACACTATTGAAAAACAAAGAAACGATTTGAATTAACGGAAAAACGAAATAACGATTAAAAGAATTAATGAATGAACTAACAAACAAACGAAGAAACAAAATAAAGAACTGAAAAACGAATGAACAGACAAACGAAGGAAATGAATAAACGAGTAAAGGGAAAAATAATAAATGGAAAACGGATTAACGAGTAAAGGATTAAAAGAACGAAGAAAGTAACCAATAAGTAAATGACCAGTTAAACGGAAAAAATAAATTAACGGACAAAGAAACGATTTGAATTAACGGAAAAACGAAATAACGACCAAAAGACCTAATGAATGAACTAATAAACGGTCGAATAAACAAAATAAACGAGTAAACGGGATAAAAGAATGAATGAAAAGACGGATTAACGAGTAAACAGACAAACAAACAAACAGATCGACGGTAGTTCGACTGGAAAACTTTTTAGATGCTCTTTTTTTGCTAATTGATGCTCATAGTAAATTTAAGCTCGCTCTGACAGAAGTCATATGTCCATTTATTTTTAATTAAACAAAATTGTAATTAAGAATAATGAGAGTTTAGTTGGATTGACTCGAAAATAACCCAAAAAACATCCATGTAACCAATATTACTATCCCGATTATCTCTTTTTCTATGAAATACCAATAGATGGATTTAAAATAAATCCATTTTGCATTGCATATTTGCAAATTGATTTTTTTTGGATGGATAAAATAAATCATTCGTGTTAATTAATATCATTAATTAAGGATCTTGTTTTTTTATTATTTTAATGACGTGCAAGCTTTTCCCATTAATTCCGTATTATACGTATACAGTACACGGATAATGGAGCTTCTAATGAATCAGCAAATTCGGGGGGATATTTCAGTTGAACATTTTAATGAATAGACGTGACCCCTTTTCCGCAATTTTTCCCTCACAGTGCCGCTGAATTTTAACTGGGGGAAATAAGGGGGAAGTGGGTGGAAAAAGTGAGAAGTGCTAAGTGGATAAGAAACTTTTGGCGTGCACTATTAAATTTTCTCTTTGTCTTAGGCTTTTCTGAGAGAGAGAGAGCGGGAGGCACGTGGGGGTAATCCTCTTGGTCCTTTTGTTGTTTAATATCGAATTTCACCTTTGTCCTCTTGCAAATTGCCTTCACCGAGAGAAAGTTCATTCTCACCCGGAAGTTTTGCAAACATCGAGGCGCTTTGGGCCTTCAAATCGATGCTATGTGTTCCCCCCGAAAGCTCGCCCCACATAGAAATTTATCTATCACACAACCCTTGGGATTTTCACTTCCCCCCCCCTGTCGCTGGGGGTTTGTTTTGTGTTATATTAAGTTAAATCTATTTCCTCCCATGCTGGAAAATTAATTCAATACTTGAATGGCATAATTACCTGTTCTGAGAAGTGGCGCCGGAAGTGTTTTTGCGTGCAAACGATACCAATTACTTGATCCTTGGAGATTGAATGCCAACACCTTCATTTGGTTGTATCGCCCCCATTTGGGATGATGCGGGTGGTTGGTGATAGTCCGTCCATGTGATAAAAGTTGCAGAGATGTGCGCAGGTGGAAAAGAGACAAGAGAAAAAGTTTTGCTTTTTAGTGGGAGGAGACTTTCCCTGTGCTATGTATGTGCATAATTTATTAGTTTTCATCATATAAATTTAATTTTTGCTACACGACGACTTTTCCCATGAAAATTTAACACTTTCCCAGGGAAAATTTTGCAAATACTCCATTTCAACGGACTCCCCATTTGGAAATTTCACATGAATTTTCGCACCACATATGTAGGTACACAATTTAATTTCCCACAAAAGGTGCAAATATGCAAAAATCATTCCTAGAATTTTTTTCCTACGTATTTTTCATTTGAATTTTCTGTCAAAGAAAATTTAATTTAAAAATTATTTAATGAAATTATGGGCGGTTAATTTGTAAAATATAACTACACATTTACACAGAATTTTGAAGTTAAACTGTTTTTAGAATTTACGAAATATGATATTTAATGCGAGAAATTTCTAAAGAAATTCGAAGAGACTCAGTTTCTAGAAATTTGAAGCCTAGATTTTAAATTCTGGCTTTTTGAAATTTTAATTAGATTTCAGAATTAAAAGAGCTTGACAAAGTCTTTAGAGACTTTAGTCCAGAGCTTTTAAAACTAGATATTTTTCTGTTTAATGAAGACCATTTTTATTATAAAAAATAAATAAAGTTTCAGATTTCTGATTCTGAAGTATATTTTCTTTGTCAAAAAAATCTCAAGAAACTACAAGATTTCAGGATCTGCATGATGTTCTAGTCAAAAAGGTATAGGAATATTTGATTCAAAATAAATTTCTGGGCCAAAACCTTCCTGGACTTCAAGATTCTAGGTTCAGAATATTTTCCTGGCTAAATAGCTTCAAAACTCTAGATTTTCACTGATTTCACGTGAAAAACATCAAAAAACCAGAAGATTTCGGAATCAGAGTAATTTCAAGCCAAAAAACTATTGAAAATCAGATTCCGATTCCAAAGTTATTTTCTGGAAAAAGAAGTTAAAAAAAAAGAAGGCCAAAAAAAGCCCACGAGGTCAAAAAAACTTCAATATTCTTGATTCCGAAACATATTTTAGGTCATAAAATTCAAGAGACTAAAAGATTTCAGAATCCTTATGATTTTCTAGTAAAAAAAGCTCCAGAAATTTTTTTGTTTGGTTTATTATCGGACTTCAGGATTTCTGAATTGAACTAATTTTTTACAATTAAGTTGAAGAATTTTTTTGATTCTTACATAAATATTTTCTCCATCAAGCTCAAGTTCAAAATTTCAATTTTACTTATTTTCTGCCTCGAAAATTCTAAATTCTCTTTTTTCGACTTATTTTCATGGTGATAGAATTTTATGATTTTTGTTTCTTAAACAAAATTTCTTGGCAAGAAAGCTAACAGAGTTTTTACAAACTTTATGATTCAAGAATGTGGCAGCAATAGAGTTTAAAAAAAACAAGAAATGCGTTTGAAGCTAGTTTGCACCTTGAATTCATTGAA
Source organism: Lutzomyia longipalpis (assembly GCF_024334085.1). Classification (NCBI taxonomy): domain Eukaryota; kingdom Metazoa; phylum Arthropoda; class Insecta; order Diptera; family Psychodidae; genus Lutzomyia; species Lutzomyia longipalpis. The sequence continues at coordinate 23,052,336 of NC_074710.1, read as the reverse complement.
AAAAATTCTCAGGAGTTCCGGGATTTTTTTTCTGTTTGGGAATTTCAAAAGCTTGACTTTTTAGCCAATGTCTTTCTCTTTGTATAAAGGGAAAAATGAGAGCAATTGAACATCTCATAAAATCAACAGAAAGTTAAATTAAAAGTCTTCCTTTCTGATATTTCTCGCAGAAGTTTTGTATAAAAATGATTTTTTTCTTTTCCTTTTTCTCACACATTTTTTTGCATTTTTTTAGTTTCATCCATCCGCATAAATATTAGTTGGTGTTCCACTTCGTGGCCAACACCAAGTATTGTAATCGTCGGATTTTCCGACCACCTCAGATCGGGCTCAAACTTGGTATGAGCACGTTTCAGACAACCCACATTCCAAAACTGGTGGTGGAAAATTTTTGATCCGGCCGGCCGGCCGGCCTGCCGGCCTGCCGTCCGGGACTCTAAACTTTGCCTTATAGCTCGAGAATGGTAATAGATAGAGACTTCCGGTTTGAAGTTTTCTATAGAAATGTGGGTGTAAAATTTCATTTTTTCGCATTTTCGAAATCCAAGATGGCCGCCGTCCGCCATTTTGAACTACTATCAACCACTTCCCTTATAGCTAGAGATCTGAAATTTTAGTATGTTGTAGAGCTCAGTGAGACGTTTTCATCGATAATTCATACTTGAAAATCGGTAAAGCGGTTTAGCAAATATGGCGGCCTAAAGCAAAAAGTGTTTTTTCAATATAACTCGAGAACGGCTTGACCGATTTTGACCATCTTGGTATCAAATGAAAGGTATTGCGAAGCCCTACAACTGTCTAGAACATTTCAAGTTTCAAAAATAACCGCAAGAGGCGCTAAAAACAAAAACAAAATTGCCTAACTTTAAGGAGCAATATCTCCGAATCCCCATTATCGATTTCCTTTAAATTTTGATATGTTGTAGCCTGACTCAATATCTGTCACCAGTCCGAAAATGAAGAAAATCTATGTCGCCGTTTAGAAGATATAGCCATTTGAAAAATTCTTGAATTTGAAAAGTTCTAAGAGCTATATCTCTTGAACCGCTTGACCGATTTTTCTCATTTTAGTATCAAATTAAAGGTTTTGCAAAACTCTACAACTTTTTAGAACATCAGAAACCTCTAGAACTATTCCTTTGGGACAAAAAATATCAAAAACTATTTTCGTAAAATAAAAAGCCGCCATTTTGTGTTCTGGAGGTGACCTTGAAAATTATTGAAATTTATCTCAATTTATAGCCTGTTTTAATACCTTTCCAAAACTAGTCAAGAAATTTCTGTAGGTCTTATAGATCCAGAAATATTACCATTTTTATCCTTCAAATTGCCGAATTTCACAAAAAATCAATTTTGTCCACTAATTCTACTCACAAATAGTATTACAACGCATATTAAAACTTCTACACGTTGTGGGACACCAACTCTTATAACTGGACGCGTTATGATTGACTTTCAATGATGGAGGAAAAATATCGGAAATTCCCCACGTTTTATTTGATATTTTATTAAACTACCATTAAACCCCATTTAGCGGGAGTGTGGAGGTGGAAATTAAATTTTGCATCATCAGTGAAAAATATTTTGTGAAAATTGGCATTGGAAAATGCAAAATTTGCAAATATTTCAGAGGATGGCGATGAAATTAGAGTAGAGTATTTGGCGGTTAGCTAATGAGGTTAAATAAAACTAATTTTTGCAATTTATTTTGACGGAAATTATTCCGGAAATATTTGACGGAAAATGTGCCACTGTAAGTTAACCCTTTGGCGTTCATCAATTGTGAGTCATACGCTGATTCAAATGTAAAACATTAAAATATGTCAAACGTCAGAAAAACTGTCAAACGTTCAAATCAACATCAAACATGAACATTGAAAGGAAAGATAAATATAGCTTAAAAAGCTTAAGACGTTAGATAAACAACTTTAGGTGTTTAATCGAACGTCAAGTGTTATAACAAAAATGTCAAAGTTAAAATAGAAACTTCAAACGTCAAAAATTAACATTGAGAAATGTCAAATGTTAGAAAACAATTGTCATGAATTTTTTTTTAATTCATTGAAAACATTTTCAAAATTTAAAAAATCTCAAATCCCCCCTTGAAAAAAATTTTCGCTACGCCCGTGTGGATGCAAAAGGGTTAAACTTTCACCGAAAAAATATTCATGTTGACTGCACCCTTTTGAGCGGGGGTGGGTAATGAAAAATAAAATAAATTGAGAACCATATAGGACAGAAAATAGAGGAGGAGACGAAAAAAACGGGCGGTATTTACTACCTGAGCATTCTGGGCAATATAAAAAGCTATTTATAGGAAAATGTTGGCACTACGGGACTGCCCATTGGGGTTAATTACTAGGTAGGGTATAGGTAGTTTCAGGGAGTCCTTGAAATGCGAATAGTGATGAGAGGAAAATATTGTTTTTTGCAACACAAATACAAACGGAAGGGAAGGGAGGCTCACCTTTATAATGAGGTCACTCTCACTGGGTAGTCGCTTGAGGGTAAAGTCCGGGTGTCGGTATGAAGTGTTGTACAGTACGGTGTTTGTTGATTTATCAATAATTTCCACGTGAAATTGCTGCGGAATTCCACCATCCCTACCTGGCAGGCACGACACTTGCACCGAATTGGCGGTCGCATTGAATGCCGTGCAATTTTTTACCGGATCCGGGAGTTCTGCAAAACGCAATGAAATAAAAAAAAACTCAGTCGCATGAGTGAATTAAGGAGAATTTTACAAGAGGGAGAGGAGCACCGTGGGAAAAGTTTTTCAATGGAAAAATGTTTGCCAAAGCGAGGAAAAATTGCACAAATATTTTTGCAAGCTGCCTCTTCTATTTCGTATTTTGTACAGGTAAAAAAAAATCACAAAGCTACGTTATACAATCCATTGAAAGGACAAAAGGATCATGAGGATTCTTCCCATGGAAAATCACTTCAGGGGATTTTTTTTTGAGATACAGGACACTCTACAAAGTTGCATCCTTTTAATATATATATTTTTTTAATGTAAACTGCAAAAGTAAACTAGTATAAGTTTTTCTTTGATCTCAGAGGAACTTCGAGATGAATTAAAAAGATATCAAGGAGGTAATAGGATAGCTTTTACCTTATGCAAAATTGTCCTTTATCCATTCAAATATTTAATGAGGTAGTTTGTTATTCTATATCTCCTCGATGGTACTTTACTATTTCAGGATTCAAAGAAATATTTCTCTTTTTGTCACAAAATTGAAAAAAAGGTAATAGATGTGATGAAATTTTTTCTTATTGAAGCTTTTGCAATGAGCTAATATTTTGAAAATATGACAAAAAGAAGAAACTATTCTTTCAGTTTTTTTTAAAACGAAAATTAGAATTTTTACGCTCATAAGAATGAATTTTACCCACTTTTACTGCAGTTTACACACGTTTACTGCAGTCGAAACACTTTTACTGCAATCTGATCACTTTTCAAGGCATTTTACCCACTTTTACTGCAGTTTATGCATATTTACCGCAGTCGAAGGACTTTTACTGCAGTCTAATCACCTTTCAAGGCATTTATTCATCTTTACTGCAGTTTACCAATATTTACTGCAGTAGAAACATTTTTATTGCAGTTTGATCACCTTTCATGGCAGTTTACTTACTTTTACTGCAGACTGATCATCTTTCAAGACATTTTACCCACTTTTACTGCAGTTTACACACGTTTATTGCAGTCGAAACACTTTTACTGCAATCGATCAGACTGCCTTTCAAGGTATTTTACCCACTTTTACTGCAGTTTACTCATATTTACTGCAATCTGATCACCTTTCAAAACATTTTACGCACTTTACTGCAGTTTACACACGTTTATTGCAGTTGAAATACTTTTACTGCAGTGTGATCACCTTTCATGGCAGTTTATGCATTTTTATCGCAATTTACTCTTTTCTTTTGTCGCCGTGTTAACACACTTTTGCTGCAATTAAACCTCATTTATCGTAGTTTACCCACTTTTATTGCAATTTACCCACTTTTAAAGCATTTGATCCATAATTTTGCAGAGTAGGGGAGAGCGGGGTTAAAAAAGTCACTTACGGGTTTAGAAAAAGCTCAAAATATCATATTTCCCAAATGCATAAAGCGAAATGTTTAGCTCATTTCTTTAGGAAATTTACTGCCCTACAACTCTTTCTCAGATCATTTTGTTCTATCTAGCTAGGAAATATGATATTTTAGGCTTTTTCTAAACCCTTAAGTGACTTTATTAGCCCCGCCCTCCCCTAGACATTTTTTTATTTTTTCAATGCAGTTTAACATTCTTTTTCTCACAAAGTAGCCATTTTTATTGAAATCAAACTTAATTTACAGTAGTTTACCCACTTTTATTGCAGTTTAATGCAATTTTCTGGCCGCCTTAATGTGTCCAATTGCCAGTTATTACCTTTAAAATCCATCAGAAAAAAACTGCTAGAATTGGAAGTTTCTCATCGTTTTAAGATGCATCTAGCGGTCTTCGAAAAATTCAGAATTAATTGGTAGAAGTTATTTTTAACCAGATAATCACCTCTTTAGGATAAACTGCGATATGCTTGGAATTTTTTCTCAATTTTTCTTGATTTTCTAAATTTAAAATTGTCTCTGAAAAGTCAATTTTCAACCGAAATGTTTTTAATTTCGTGCAAGAATTTCTAAATCTCTTCTTATTAACCGAAAATTTATTTTCTTTTAAGAATATTTAAGGTTTTCATGTTCTTTATGCCACTTTTATAACCTCAAAATCAGCAAAGTTAAATTCTCGAGACTTCTTGAACTCCCTTAATCGACAAATACAGGGATGAAAGGTTATCGGGAATATTAGAGAATTGATTTTATTAACAAAACAACGTCTCGTGTTTCACAGAATGAATTTCTCTTTTATTCCGTGTTGAATTTCACTTGAGAAAAGGTCATGCACGTGAACATGATTTCGGGGGGTCAGGTTGGTTTTTTTCTCTTTCATCCTAACTTATGTGGTCAGGTTGGTTATGCTTTTCTCGTCCTTTTAGTGAATATTAATCACATTTTGGGCATCATTAATTCACAACGCGCGGTAAAACGTGGAGCGCGCGTTTTTCCAATTCAAACCTTCATGAAAATTCCTCACATCCCTCTTTGGGCTTGCAACGTGTCAAAGCGGGAAAAAAAATCTAATTTAAATTTTTCCAACGGCTGAGATTACCCCCAGAGAAGCAGGGAAAGGATTCGTGGGTGTGGGAGAGAGGGAGTTTGGGGACTTAGCAAATATTTACCAGCTGCAAGTATGTGATAAGCGCAGGGTCCACTGTGTCCATAGATATTTTCAGCACTGCACGTGACTGTGCCGAAGTTGGCAAAGGACTCAATGCGAAAGGGGTAGGTGCGTCCCAGGGTGGGTCTACTGTGGTAGGATTTCACCATGCGTCCCCGTCCCGATGCTGCTGTTGTCTGGAAGCGTTGATGCCGACGGTGCTCCATCAGCTTCTGGTGCGTCCCAACGGAATTTGGGCCATGCCGATCCCCTCGATGGTCCTCAATGGATTCAGCGGAATTCCCAACTGGCAGAGGTAGCTCAGTGGATGAGTCGAGTGTGTTGTTGAAGTACCACTTGTACGTCAAATTTTGCTGTACGAAATTCAACAATAAAATGATTGGCCCATCAAGCTTTACAAGCGGGATGAGTTTGATTGAGAACTCACCAGTGGATTTGAGTCGATATCACACAGAATATTGATTGTCTGCTTCAGAGCTGCCCTAATGACTGTTGAGTCCGCCTTACAAATGGGTGGATCTGATGGGGGTGGAAATGAAAAATGGAAAATAAAAGCAAATTTTTGGGAGAGTCCTCAATTATTTTGATACAGTATAATGCATAAAATATTAACGCTAATCCCGTGCAGATCATTAATTATATTACTTTTTAATTAAATAAAATGCTACTCTAGGGGGCTTGTCGTGGGTTTTACGCCCTTTCATTAAAGGGTTAAAGTTGAGGGAATTTTGAAAAATTACACATTTTCAATCAAGGAATGTAGCGAATTTTCAATTCAAATTCGCTAAAAAAGGTAAAAATGACAGGTTTAAATTAAAATTTTGTTATTTTTTACAGTAATTTAAGATATTTTGAATATTTGCCATTAGCAGATTTTTTTTAAATAGAATAAAATTATTTTTTCAATGTTGGTAGCTTCTAAAGGAACTATAGTAATGTAATTAATTATTCGGAACAGTACCTAGTTAATTTTCTTAATTTTATAATGTTAATGTAATTTTTGACATTAATGGATGACTCCTTTGGCATATCAGGAAGATTTTCCGAAATTGTTCTTAGACGAAATAAATTTTCCTGTAAATTCTAACGTTTGAAAACCTTGTAAGAAAAATTCTAACGATTGCTGTTTGTTTTCTCAAGATATTCACAAATGACGTTTTAATTTAAGTTCAATAAATATGATTTATTTTATTTGTATTATCTAATTTTTTGTAATTCTAACGTTGGATCTTTTTTAATATTTTTTTTACATTTGATTTTTTATCAGATTCAATCTTGGCATTGCTAAAATGTTCTGATAATTATGTTAGCTTGGTTATTCTAACGATCGTGACTCAGTTTTTGTCAAAACTCTAACATTTAAAGATATGACATGAATTTCAACGATTTTAGTAAAATCTGACATGTCCTGCTTTACTATCTAATAGTTGTCGTAATTTTCTGAAATTCTAACGTTTGACATTTGAGGTAGATGCTATTAGGACAGAATTTGAGAAACTCTGATATGCCTTTTGAATTTTTAACGAATATTTCTGTTCAATATAATGAAAAAAAAAAAGACGTTAAAAATTTAAGTTATCATGTGACGTTCTTTTGGATAAACGTTCGAAAATTCTGACATGCCATTTGAAATTTAAACAAAATTTACATTTTTAGAATTTAAAAATTTGACAATTGAGTTAGATCTGTTAAATCTAATCTAGTTAAATTTTGACGTTAACTGTTTTTTGAAGGTGATGTGATCGATTGTAAATAATTAATCAAGAAAATAATAAGACGGATTTTCGGTCGTTTTTAGGCTAATTATTTTTTATTCTTTGCCGACGTTTCTGACTGTAATGTGTTTTTTGAATCTTCTTTAAATGTTGTTGGCCCTGAGGAAGGACTCATACAGTCCGAAACGTCGGCAAAGAATAAAAAATAATTAGCCTGAAAACGACCGATAATCCGTCTTATTATTTTCTTGACTGTTTTTTGAACTCTGTACGGTTGACATAAGTTTTTTAATAAACTAAATTTAAAAATTAAGGCGTTATTATCTCAAGAAGCTTTATCCATTCTGGATTAATTTGTTTGAAACTATACGGATTAACGTTTTAGACTCAGATTTAATTCACATTTTTTTTTTTTAGAAATTCTAACGGTGGCTGATTGTTTTCAGTTCTTCTTTAATGATTTTTTGACTTACTATCACAATTAATCAAAACTTTTTTCTTATCGTTGTTTTTGAATTTCTAAAATTCGTTAATTTGTTTGAAAATCTAACATTTAACTTTTTGACAGTCAAAGTAATTTCAGAAACTGTCATTTTTGTTTTTTTGACATTTAAAATTATGTTTTATTCTATCTAACGTAAAGATTTACTGAAGTATTAGATGCAGCTTCGTATTATTCAGTGTAATGTTAAAAATAAAAACGTATTTACGGGAAACATTTCAAACGTTTACTTTTTTGCAATCAAACAATTTTTTTCTCTCTTAATCCTCTTATTTTATTCAAATGAAATATTCTTCATTCAAACTAATAAAAAATCTTAATTTAATGCAAAGTTTCTTATAAAAAAAATGCTTTTAAATAATTTTTGAAGCTTTTTTTTATTCATTGAAGCTTCGCATTTTCACCAAATTAATTAAATCCAAACAGGGTGATTTAGTAAGCACAAAGAAGTCAAAGAAGCTGCAAAGTGTGGCATCCCAGAAATTATGTTCTACACATGGCCAATGGCTGCGGAATGGCAAAATGCAGAAAGGAGGGAATTTGTGTTGCCTTCTCAGGAGCACAAAGTCTGGTTGGACTAGGTCAAATTACTCACTGCCTTCCCATGCAATTAATCACCCACTTCTACCCCCACCCTACTTACACTTCACATCCAAGTATACGTCGTTACTGCTCACGGTACCCTGGGCATTCTCAGAGCGGCACATATACTGCCCATGGGATGCCTTGGAGATGGCCTGAAGTACCAATGTTTGGTTGGAGATTATGACGCCACGCGAGGAATAGAGCTGCTTGTCCTGCAGAGAGACGTGAAGGGATGTAGGGGAGGGAAAGGGGGGTGAAAGTTGTTAGAGTAAACTATGTAAATGCATGAATGCGAATTCGAACCACAGGACTTGAGCCAGCAGAGAGCAGAAGGTTCGGCAGGCTGCGTGATTTCCATTACTGTGAGAGAATTTCCATTAATTTTCCACCCCCAAAAGCTCCCCAGACAGCAAAGGTTTTTCGCCCCAATGGACACCGATATGGTTGGAGCTCATAAAACAAGGAAGCTTCCTCTTTTTTCTTCTTCTTCCTATCTCTTAAGGGGAGAGGGTCGACCCACCCCCTTCCCCCTTGTACTCCCCTCAATTAAGACCATTTTTATGTATCCTGGATTTATTATCGATTAACATTCGATCCGCCACAACTTGCATTGGGGGCCAAAGTTTATTCCTCCGCATCGCAGAGAGACTTTTTATTGGCCAATAAAGATTTCCTTCTCAATAATTAGGAAAACTTTTCTTCCTTCAATTGAGTTTCTCATGCATTAATTTTCCGCGAAGCAACAGAAGAATATTTTCCCATTTTCGCGATAGGCAAAGTTTTTTGTGTGAGTGTGTGATAAAAAGAAACTACATAGCGAAAAACTTTAACGGATATATAATTAAAATTTATATTGCCTATTTATGGGGAATAATTTAGAAATCAGTTATGTGGAAAATGAATAAAATTCTCAGAGAGGAATTTTATTAAATTAAAAAAAAAACTTTTGCTCATGAAGGAATTTCAAGGAAAGGAGAAAAGGATCAATATTTTTTTTTTAAATAAATTCGTGAGCTTTTAAGATTTTTTTTTTTTTTTGAAAAATTGATTTGTTTTTCCAGACATCAGGGGCATGGAGAACTCAAAAAATAATGAGGCAGCGATCGATTCCAGTCAGACAAAGGGATTAATCTTCAACGTTCCACCCCCATTCGAAAGTTAATTTAATTGGCTTTCGAATAATCTGTATTTCAACGCCGGAGTCGACGTACGAAAAGTGAAAAAAAAATCGGAAAATTATGCATATTACGTATAATTTATTTATTAATTATTTTTTTATTTGATTTATTTATTATCTAGATTTTGACATTTGTTTAAAAATGCTTGACATTTCTATTATAACGTTTAATATTCCCCTTTTTAGACAAAAACATGACGTTTTTTTGACGTTTTGTGTTTCTTTTGTAGAATTTGACGTTTTTTTTTTGCTAACGGACGCATAAGAAAATGTTTGATAATCATGTCATGTTTAGCACAGAAAAAATTCTTTTGCTCTATTGAGAAAACTCTAAACTATTTGAACTTTTAAAGGGTTTGTTTAGACATCCAAACAGCATTCAATCAGTATTATTTATCTACTTTTTTTTAAAAAAAATTTTTGTATTAATAGTTAGCTTATTACATTTCATTGAATTACTTTGTACAAATAATGAAATCCCTTTAATTACACGAAATAAACAAAAATTACCATTCCCAATGGTATCATTATTAATTTGCAATATAAAATGATAATTAAAACCGGAAATATAATAAATTGAAAACATTTTACTGAAAAAGAGTTAATAAATTAACAACAAAAAACTGATATATTACCCATCGATTAAAGCGAATATTCCAGGGCTTGTCATTCAGCTTAACAGCAGACTCCGCACAGAAAAAGAGTGGACTGAATGACGAGCGAGGGATAAAAGGGTTCACATTCGGTTCAAATGTAACTTTTACGGTCTCTTCTTACAAATCGATAAATGACCCCGCAATGGATGTTTAATAATTCATTTTGTAAGACGTTTTGCACGAAACGCGAGCTGATAGATGAATAGTTTGCGATAAATATTTAATGCTTTTATAACACATATAAAAGGTTCACTTTCATGTCATGAGACTCTATTGATAGTTCAAAACCAAAAAGGATTACATGCAATAAAAGTTTTATGAAACTCCTCCAATATGTGTGGGTATGAGCATTACCTATGTATATAAAATTTATCAATAAATTCAGTACTATATATTTCTTCTTGGTGAGTTTTTGACATATAAGACAATTTCACGGAATGTTCTAGAAATTGATGATGAATTTTTTGTAACCTTGAATGTTATATTTTACCTATTTTTCACATCAAAATACTTTCCCTCAATGCAATATGATAGAAAATCATTTTATAAGAAGCTTTTTGTTTTTGTATAACTATTTTTTTAGATAGATTTTTGCTACATATTAAATATTGAAATAAAAAGATTCTTCAACATATTTTTCATGACCAGAACGTGTAACGTTAGCTCCCTCCTAGGGGTAGTTAATCGACAAATATAGAAGTTTTAACCTTCTGTACGCCGTAACCGAAAACCTCGGCGCATTGTCGTGAAATTTTTCGCAAAATAAGCAAATTCTTTTGGTCAAATGAGTTTTTATTGACTTCTTGGGACATCCTGAGAAATCTTTTGCTCATTTTATAGCCAAAAAATAATTTTCAAACAGATATTTAAGGCTTCTAAAGATTTTTTAGGTTAGAATCTTAAACGTTTCTAAACATCTTTTGAACAGTTAAGTAGGAAGGAGTTTTCGTGTTTTAGCACCTAAAAGCTCTCATTTTACATTTTAGTCATTAAGATTGACCAGTGAAATGTAAATTGTGGGTGTTTTTACAGGAAAAATTAGAAAATCCATCAAAATGATTACTGAAAACGAATAAATTTGACCGTTATAGCAATTTTTTAATTTCCCATTCCTATGTATTTGTTAAGCTTCTGACTTCTTTTCTGGTGGTCGGATCTATCAGAAATTTTGGCACAATCTTCTCAGATAATAAAGGAACTTATTTCTAAAAGATCAGTCCTAAATAGCTCTGGGGTCGGTCACCTACCCCTCATTGCAATAGAAAGGTTAAAAGGATCCTGAAGAACTCTGAATGTAGTAAAATCTATAGTTTTCGAATTTTTAACACAAAAAATGTTTTTCATGGTTAAAATGCTCAAAAAATTAAGAAAAAAAAATTAATCATATTTACTTCAATTAATATTATAATAAAATAATCTCAGGAAATAGTAAATTATTTCCCGTTAAACTTAATTTAAAGGAAATAATTTATATGTAAAGAGAATTGTAACCTACATTTTCCAGGTCAGTTTTATGAATTAGATTTATTTAAATGGTACAAATAATAATATCCTTTTATTTTAATAGTTGCTCTAAAATAGAACTATATACATTTTATTAATGCGGATTATTGGAAATATTAGTGCCAATTTCAGTGCATGGGCGAAAAATTAGATTTTTAAGTGAGAAAATAGAGAGATGTTGATGGCGCTTGGATGCTTTTGAAATTTGATCTCCGGAACGATTTCGCCCGTCATGTTCACATATATCGTCAGGAAATTAAACCATCAATTTTTGCTCTCAATTTTAGAGCTTTTGACTCGTCTGCTCTTGGGCAAATTGGCTGCCATGTTCTATTTTTTCAGTCTGGGGATGCAATCGAATGCGAAAATTGGGCCAAATTAATCATCGGCCATTTCAAATCGCGAATTACGCGAAAGAGAATTATTGCGTTTACAACCTCTGTGATATGATGCCGAGGAGATGGGGGAAAATATGTTTTCAATTGAGTATTGGGGGAATCACAAAATGGGCGGAGAGGGATGGCTCAAGTCTGGGGATGAATTCGAAAAATAAAATTCTTTTAGGGGGATGTAAAAGATGTTTTTTTTTGCCTTACGTTGTGAAACCATTCGATTTTCCTGATGGGCGGATTTGCCCTGATGTCACATTCCAAGTACACATCCGAGCCATTCATTAGTTTGTTGGGATCCAGCGGAGCTCCAAGTGATAACGACACAATTGGGGCATCTGCGGAGGCGTCGACAGCACGCGGCGGGGTAGCGCAGAGGGGGATGAAAAGAAAAATGATGAGAAAAATTGGCAATTGTTGGAAATATTGGAGTATTTTCACATTCTTCTCCATCAGCACGAAGCATCCACCCACCCCCATCATGCCCCATATATAGCCTTAGTTGTATCTCTCCCTCCTTACGTTTTACATCCAAGATACGTGAGTCTTTTAGAAATAGACCAGCACCACCAGTGATCGTTTCAGTTGTCACGGAGCACGTCACAATTTTGCCATTATCCTCGGGCGCCGGCAGGAATACCACCTCAGAAACTGTCACGTTCCCATCCGACGATGTCTTTGAATTTGTCATTTTATTTTTATTTCGGGGATTTTTTTTCCAAGCGGGCAGGCAGGCAGCATAGGTCACGACCGGTATGTTGGTTCCGCAGGAAGTAAAAATGGGAATCATGAGAAATTTATAAATTTATCCATCACACACCCTTCTCTCCACACAAATAAAGGTGAGTTTCTAAGGGCTCTAGGGGGAGGGGTTGTGTTACTTACAGTTTGTGTTGCACCCCGTATTAGGAGGCCACCCTTATTCCAAATTATCTCAGGTGGGGGCCTAGCACCGGCTGAACTGCATGAAACCTGCGTTCGTACACCGGCTACAAGGGGATGGTTTAGGCCCTGTATACGAACGTACAGGGGTGGAACTACAAATAGAAGAAAGAAAATTTAAATAAATATCAAATTCAAAAAATTAAAGAATTCTTAAGAAAGCTCACACGTCGAAAGCTCAGGAAAATTTTACATTAAAAGGTTTTAAGGAGTTTAATCATTTTTGTTAAAGAATAATTTTCGTAGAAGTCAGAACAATGTTAGAAAAAGTTTTGGAGATTACTATAAAATGTTCAAAAGAAGCTTTATTTTTTTAGCTTCGGAAAATTATTTTAAAAACATGATTAAGACTTTGGGTGAAATTCACCATTCAGACAGTCTTAAGTTTTCTTAAGCCTAACTTATGATTTCTTCAGTCAGGCTGAATCGGGCTAAATGCACATTTTTCAATGATTTTTTTCTGATCGGTTTTGGGCATCGAAATTCGTAAAAATCATTAAAAAATGAGCAATTAGTTCAATTTATTTATGAGATCTTAAGTTTCGCTTAAAAAAACTTAAGAATCTTAAATATTTTTAAACAATTTCAAGTTTTTTCTTAAAGAATCTTATGAAAACTTAAGGCATTCTTCAGAAAAGTTACAGAATCTTAAGAAAACTTTAAGAATCTTTAGAAAATTCAAGTCTATCTTAAGGAATCTGAAGTCTGTCTAACAAGTAAATTTCACCCTTTGTTTCTTAAGAGTTTTTAATGGAAGGATTAAGGTCTTGACTGCAAGCTTATTCTCAGACGTAAAAAACTCTTAAAAATTATCTGAAGTTGTTAAGAAAAAAAATGGCGGACAATGAGCAGCAGCCTAGACCTAGAATTTGATCTTAACTAGTCGTAGCTTGGTTCTCTGGTCTGATTATCCTTATTTTCTGATCGTTAAGTTCTTCTAATCGTTCGTTCTTTCGTTTATCTGTTTAACCAATTTTTTCTGATTTAAATCTTTATTTTTTTTTTTTTTTGTAATTATTTTCTTAAATAAAAACTCACAGCCACTGAAGATGATGCGATGAGCATCGAAAGCTCTGGACCTATTGCCTTTTAATGTCTTGGATTAATTGAGCAAAGTTTAACGACGCTTCCGGGTGAACGTAAGTTCAAAATTCAAAAGTTAAATCTTTAATACTTTAAATATATGAATTTTGACATTTAAAAGTCTGTTTCTCAATAGTCAAACTTAATTTCTAGATAATTTTTGTACCAAATCAATAGATTTTTTTTACTTGGTGGGAAATGAATCGTTTAAGAACAAATAAGGATGACAATTAGGAAAAAAAATTAAGGCCTTAAATCCCTTAAATAGTATTTAGACTCTTAGTCTTTTTTTAGGTTCTAAGCATAACTTATAGACTTTTGACCATATTACAGAAATATAACATCAAATAGTATAATTGAAACACCAAAATAATTCTGCTACGTCTTCAAAATGTTTCAATTTTTCGAATCAGATTCGATTATTTTTAGAATTTTCCAAGGTTCGAAAAATTTTCTAAAGTATTCGAAGCTTCAATAATTTTCATATTATTCTAAGCTTAGAATTACTTTAAAAGTATTGGTTTCTTTTTAACTTTTAAATCGTCTTTTTGACCAATTTGTTGTTCATTTTTCTTACCTCCTACTCTTGTTAATTTTTCAAGTTCAAAGGTAAATCGTTAAATTTAAGCCTCTCACAAGAATAATTTATAAAAAAAAACCTTTAAAGGCGCTTAAAAACTATCAATGTGTGATAAAGTGTTTATGTTTAGGGGTGAAAAGCAACATTAAACAACAAAGTCAGTAATGCGATTATGCAGCTATTGTATATCCAGGGATGGGTTCGTGTGCTGAATGACGAAAAAATGCGAGAGGAGACAAGCTCATGAATGAAATTGAATGAAAATACGCGGAGTGAGCCTCCAAAATGGAAAACCGATGATTTCCATCAACATTCAAAAGCTTCTCGTTGACATTAATTATTTTGTATACAATTGCGGGGGAGGTTGGGTTGAGTTCTGTGATGTTCTTTTTTTCTCTCTCCCGTCATTCTTGCCATCTCATCGAGGGTGCGGGCGGGGTGATGCCCACAAAAAAGAAGGGAAGTGTAGGAGACGACTCATGGTTGTGTGGCAAACAACAAAAGGAGGGAATCCTTCGTTCTCCAATGCGGATTATCCTCATTACCATTCATTCCAGAGCAAGAGGATTTTCTATTCTCATACCCCATGTCAGGGGGGGATCACCCTCAAAAAGGGGCTGTGAGCGATTGCCCCACCTCCGTGTCCATCGATGGGGATGAAGAATTGATGCGATGAGTCTCGAGAAACACCAAAAGTTCCTCCTATTGTTGCTCAATTCTTTTGGACTCTCTTCCACATTTTTTTTGCCTTCGTATCCTGTCACGAAATCAACTCTTGGCCATGGCGATGTGGCAAAGAGGCGAAAAAGCATTGTCTGTGTGCCATCAATTAAATCAAATGAAAATACTCCCTCATCTACAACTTATTAGTCTTTGGGAGATTAAAGAATTACATTTGCCTCTAGCATTTAATTGTTGCCATTATATTGTGCTGAAAGACCTTTTTTCGACGTTTTTTTCCGCCTCGGATGATGAATGGAAGAATTAATTTCTTTAGCAAAAGGATAATCATTATCACACGCATATAACCTCTTTTTTTTAAGCATACGCAAGAGTCCTCAAATGTACACTACCATCAAAAAGTTTCTGGGGTGACTAAAAATGCACTTTTTACATGAATTTGTCAATAACATTTGTCAGTTCCTTAAACCAATTTAAAACAAACATGATTTAAAAACGCATACATACACTACCATCTAATTTAAAAAAAAAATTCACTCAAATCCATCAAGTGGTTGCCTTGTAATGTCATTCCAATTAAACGAAAACCGATTGGTTGTATCTAATTTGTGACGCCAAAAAAACTATTTGAGACTAAAAGTAGCTTATTGTGACTCAACTTGTGTCTAATGTTGACTCAATTTTTAACTAATGTTAACTCAGCTTTTGCCTATTAAAACAACATTTAAAAAAAATCCCTAATTGTTGCTAATTCAGAAACTTTTTACTGATAGTGTATAATATGTAAGTAATACCCATATTACACAGAGAAATTCATCCTTTACCATCTAAATGGCATTTACCCCGGAAAGTTGTAGGAAAATGTATAAACTACAATGATATATAAAGCTCGTTGCGAAAGCTTCGGGGGATGGCGTTTGAAACTAAACTTCATTATAATGTTGAATTGTATTGAGATTAATCTTAAATGGGTCTCAGATGTCTCCTTTTCTCTTTATACTTCAATGCTATTTTACATATAGCATTGTTGGTGGTGTAGTTATGGCTTTCAGAGTCTCCTATATAGCAAAGATACATAGCTAAAAGAGATGGGTGAGACAACTTTTCGCACTTACTTTGTATTTTAGAGTGGAAATGATTACAGAATGAGGCAAGTTTGAGGAGGGAAATATTAACAATTGCAGCAATTTTCCATCCTTATGAGAAATTGTTCCAACCATAAACTTCCGTGTGGGTGGGCAACAAAACACAGACATCATAGCTGAAGAAATGCTGTGGGGAGTGGGTGGGTGGGATAGTGAAAGTGAATGGGAAGGAAAATTCTATGTGATGAAGACCTCGGTGCGATGTGAGAGAAACCTCTCAATGGAATATAAAGTGATATAAGGAGCAATAAGAGATAATAAAGAAGAAGTAACTAAAGAATATAAGATGCTGTGCAGGAAGGAGGGGGGATGGGGTACCCATATAAAGAGGGTGGAGAGAAAGATAAGTTAAACCCACACCATCAAGCTCTGGGGCAAATTGGGGGTCGACCGTCCGGTTTGCTACATGACTTTGAGGGGGATGACTCTTCCATGGTTTGAGGAAGGCATTTCACTTCCATTTTCGTCATCAACTTTATTACTATCGCCTCCACGGCTCGTCATCGTAATGATTCGGGAGGAGTGTTTGAAACTTCCCACCTCCTCCCGGCTGAGAGAGAGAGAGAGAGAAGAAATGCCAAGGAGGCAAAGTGGGCCAAACTCCTTGGATATGGCGTGAATAAATATTTATGACGAGGGTTACCGTCCCCCTTGGCCATGCTAAGGTCCCCCCTTCTAAGCACACGAAATGAATTTCCATGGGAGCATCAATGGGGAACCTGCGCCAAATTACTTTCCTTCGGCTGCAGGTTAAAAAATTTGAAAGAGATTGTATGTTTTCCTTCTCTGACTTCTATTCTCTCTATTCTCAAATGTTATGAAAATAATTAATTTACCAGGAAAAATTGAGAAAATAAAATTTAAGAAACGAAAGAAGCGAAAGAATTTTAAAGCAATAAATAAATAAAAATATCGAGAATAAAAAAAATAAACGGAATAAGGAGTTTTCATCTGCCGAATATTTTGATTTATTCGCCGAATCATTCGAATATTAAGAAAAAATCCTAATATTTCTGAAAATCTAAATATTTTTCTATTTCATCTAACTTTTTTTTAGCTTGAAATTAGTGCTTTTTGAGTAAATTTTTCGTTCCTGAATCTAAGTTTTTTTTCTGGATTAAAGACCGATTTTTTCTTTTTGAATGTAGACTTTTGAGGTTTGATTTTAGGTACAAATTAGGGGTAGTATGGGGTAGATTCTGATAAAAATCTTTTCTTTTATTTTTTAAAAACTGAAAAACTGATATAAGATTCTGAAAGATGGGTGTTTCTAAATCGTTTTATTGTCATTCCAGAAAAGAAAAACAAAGAATTTGTTATTCAGGAAAATAGTCAGAAAGTTCTCTGAAGAGGCCTGGAAAAGTAATTTTCAATCAAAAACAAGGGGTGGAATTCACTACTCAGTAGGGCTTAAAAATTTAAGTCGGTTCTTAAATCGGTCTTACGGTTTTGAGTCAATTTTTAAATCGGTCTTGTAAAAACTGAATTAAAACCTTAAGACCGATTTAAATTTTGAAACTCGACTGAGTAGTGAATTCCACCCATGATTAAAGAAATAAATAAAATGTTAAAATCCTCTAAGATTTTTCCCAAAATACGAAAACATTAGTTCAAGTATACTTCAAGTTCAAGATTCAAGTACTTTTCGGCTTAAAGTCAGTGCTTTCTATGCATGGTTTTAGTAGGTAGGTATACACTTTATGTTTTTGCTTGCCAATGTAAACTCCTTTAGGATTAAGCACTAAATATTTTTTTTAGAGCATGAAAAGTACTTTTAGACTTAAATTTTACTGTTTTTAGACTTTTACTTCGGAATCTGTGTATTTTATGATTTTCCGAAACTTCGGAAAAATTTTAATACAGCGCCATTTTGAATTTTTAATAAATCGCAGCGAAAACAGTATATTATCGTTCGATATCTACCCAATAGATTCAAAAATTCATCAACGAATAAAAAGGAATTTAACCCGCTATCCGCCGCCAAGAAATTTCCAGCACAGGATTCTTTTGGATCAAAAAGGACTCTTTTGCTCCCTCCCAGAAAGACTCTCCCCCAAATGAGCGCATCCCCAGTCCGAGAGTGTTCTTCTTTGCACACACGAGCACTTGAAAAAGCGATTCATTTTCGAGTAAATAATTGAGAAAGTTATTCAAATTTTCACCGAGAATTCATCGTTCCTTCTGGTGGTGGCCCCCGCATCCCTTAACACCCCCAAATTACGAATTTGCATAAATACTTTTACTTTTGCGATGAAATGATTGAACCCCGGCATGTCTCACAGATACCGCCACCACCCTCCTTATACTTATTTACAGCGATAATTCAATAAATCCCCAACAAAATTGGGTTGACTGTCTGCAGAATAAGAAAGTTTTTCCCTTTTAATTTTAAGAGAAAGTAAAAAATGTATCTCCTCAGAGGGAACTTTTCCAAAATCCATCAAAGAGAATAATAAAGAAATTTTTACTTTAGATGTGGGTGGATGGATTCTTTGGAACTTTTCTAAGCTCTTGCGGAGAGAGAGAGAGTGCATTTTGAGCTAACTCCTCTTATACAGAGTCATGTAATCCCCCATTCGAGCCATCTTAAATCCTCATCCTTTATTCTTTAGGAAATGGTGCTGAAAATAGAAACGTTGCATTATGAAAGTTTCTCCTCAATAAAGGGGGTGTGGGAGGACTTTTAGAATTTTTGCAAAGTCAGACACAGCTGCAAGGGGATTTTGGGGACACACAGATCCCCCCAATAACGATGGTTGTGTCTCTCTTAAAAATGGGTTTAAGGAAAATATTAAATTATACACTAAACTGCTTATAATATCCCCTATTCCGCCGCAATCCTAAAAGCATTTTCTTCTAGATCCTATCATTTTCGAGCATATAAGCACAAAATTATATACAACCTTAGAAATTTATGAAGAACATTTAAGAAATTGAGTTTTTATTGATTTAAAAATGTCTTATTTGCGAATTTCTGCATGCAACATATGCAGCAGTGCTACATTGATTATATTTTAAAAGTGAATTAATCAACCTTTTTATCCATAAGCAATAATAATCCATGATTGATAAATTTGTACCAAGCTTAGAACTCTACCTGATAATTTTTTTTTCAAGTATATGCAGTACACCGCATACTTTTTGTGCAACAAAATTAAAATAAGGGCGTGGCTTTAGGTATTTTTGTTTTCCAATTTTTTGGTCGTGTCTGTATAGAACATATCAAATTAAAGTAAATAAATAATAAAATATCATAAAAATAAATATAAAATAAATATCAAATTGGATTTGCTTGACAGTTTTTTTTCTTAAAATGTCTTAAATTTTTAAATAAATTCCTTTCCAAAATAAACGTACCTACCTATCGTTTTGAGAGAATATTCAGAATTTTTAACAAACCTTCTACAAACTTATTTATTTTTATATTAGGCGATTAATACATCACACTTGAGTAAGTGAAAAAATTTTAAAAAAATCTTGGTGGGGTCAAGAACTAATTGTTTCCTAAGTACACATTAAAACCATTAAAACTAAACACTAAGATTATATGTAGGGGAGAGCGGGGTTAAAAAAGTCACTTAAGGGTTTAGAAAAAGCTCAAAATATCATATTTCCCAAATAGATAAAACGAAATGTAGCACATCTCTTTAGGAAATTTACTGCCCTACAACTCTTTCTCAGATCATTTTGTTCTATCTAGCTAGAAAATATTATATTTTAGGCTTTTCTAAACCCTTAAGTGACTTTATTAGCCCCGCTCTCCCCTAGTGCATGAAAAAAAGCTTAATTTCTTAAAGTAATTGTCAATTAATTAATAATTTGTTTGGGATATAACGTCCAATTTTGCTTTCTTGTCAAAAACAATTAACATACTGCTGTGAAGTAAAAAGAGGATGCATAATTTCTTTTCAACTACAATAACAAATTAATAATAATACCTACAAATAAAAAGTAACACACTTATTTCTTTTTTATTAAGTAAATACGGAGTATGTACAATTTCACTAAAAGAAGGTCAAATTAGTTTAATATTATAGAATAACATATAATGATTTTTTAAGAGGAAATTAGATAAGGAATGTACTGATAAGCTTCACTTACGTAGATGGTAAATTTTTGGAGTAAACTTTTAGGGATATATAGACCTGATTTATTAGATTGTTAGGTTTGTTTTATTGCCTTGTACTCTATGGTTCTGTTCGGAATAGTAATGTATTTCTAAATTACTGTGTTCAATTGAATTTCATTGCCTGACGAAAGGGGAAAAGCAAACCCTCGAAATGACAAATAAAGCTATAAGCATTTTTTTTTGTGAATTCTCTTAAAATTAATTAAACGTTTACAAAATTAGATTGGTTATGAGGCAATCCTTAAAAATAATTCGTAGAAAAATAAATAAATGACGATTTTTTCCCTTAAAAATCATAATAAAGTGAAAATGTATAGTCCCTAAAATCAGCGAGTACAATAAAACTCCACAATTCAAATGCGAGCTTGTACTACCTAAATATAAGAATAATTTTATGATTGGACTTTGATATAAATAAATGTTTTTCGAAGTGTTGTTTGTAAAGATAACTTGCTATAAAAGCTCCAATGAATGAGTTCTAAAGCGCAGTCTTTTGTGATGCTTTGGTGTGAAATTAGAAAGTTAAGGTCCAGTGGATTATATAGTTTTCTTAAAATATTCTGCAGTTGCAACCATTTTTCTGGAATGAACATTGAATTTCTCTTCTAGAGAATTGCTAAATGGTGTTAATGTAAAAATATTCTTCTAAAATTAATTGTTCTGTGAAATCGTTTGTTAGGCCTTCAACAGTTTATGTGTTTAGAAAAGATTTTTTCCAGTAAATAGGTTCTAAAGTGTGAAAAGATATTTCTGCATTCAAAACCCATATAAATTGAGCATAAGATGCCGACGGAATTTAGTAAATTCGACTATAACGTCCATGTTAACGGACATGACGACTCTGGAGATCTGGAATTCGGGAATTATTCCGGGGAAATCGTCATATCTGGCTTCTCGGGTCGTTTACCTGAGAGTTCCAACATTGAGGAGTTCAAAAATAACCTCTACAGTGGTGTTGATTTGATTAATGATGAAGAACGTCGTTGGCCTAGAGGTATGCTTGGTGTACCTTCGCGTACGGCAAAAATGAAAGAGGAAGATGTGGCAAACTTTGATCATATCTTCTTTGGCGTACACCAGAAGCAAGCAGAAGCGATGGATCCTCTTATTCGGATGCTTCTTGAGGCTACTCATGAAGCTTTTGTTGATGCAGGTAAGAAAGACTAATAACTGTTAGCAGCTTTGGAGTTAAGGCTTCAACTAGACTTCAGACTTCTAAACTCTCTGAAGACTGATGATATCTAGAACGTGGCTGGACTACTTCAGATAGACCCGCAACAGGCTAGTACAAATAATTCAATTTTTTAGGATACAACCCCAGGGATTTCCGAGGATCTCGTACTGGTGTATACGTTGGTATTTCAGGATCAGAGCAAGAACAATATTTGAATAAGTTTCCCCATTTGGTTAATGACTACGGACTACTGGGCAGTATACGAAACATGTTTGCAAATCGACTCTCGTATACATTTGATTTGCGAGGACCTAGTCATACCGTTGATACAGCATGCTCTGGTTCTCTCTATGCAATGAGACAGGCTTTTGCAGACATTCGAAATGGACACTGCGATGCAGCCGTAGTTGCTGGAGCTAATCTAGTTCTAAGACCCACTGTAACGAAGCAATTCTTTAACCTCAGAATGTTGAGTCCTGATGGGAATTCTCGAGTTTTTGATGAGAGTGGAAATGGGTATGTGAGGGCAGATGCGTGCGTTGTGATGCTCCTACAGAAGACTAAAGATGCTCGTAGAGTTTATTCAACAATCCTCAATATAAGAACAAATACAGATGGCGCCAAGGAGCAAGGGATAACCTATCCCAGTGGTCCAATGCAAAAAAGACTAATTGAGGAAACATTTCAGGAAATTAAACTCAATCCCCTAGAAATTGTCTATGTTGAAGCTCATGGAACGGGAACTATTGTTGGAGATCCAGAAGAAGTGAATGTAGTTTGTGATATTTTCTGCAAGGATCGCAAGACGCCGCTTCCCATTGGATCACTTAAGTCCAATATGGGACACTCAGAGCCAGCATCTGGTATATGTTCGGTTGCAAAGATGTTAATTGCGATGGAAGAGGGTATCATCCCTGCGAATCTTCACTTCAAAAATCCAAATCCCAAAATTCATGGTCTACTCGATGGACGCATGAAAGTCTTAGTCGAGAACACTCCGTGGAATGGTGGAGTCATTTCCCTGAATAACTTTGGATTTGGTGGCGTGAACGTCCACGTCATTCTGAAATCTAATCCAAAGATTAAGAACATCAGTCCTGTTAATGAACTCCCACGTCTGGCTGTTGTATCAGGCCGTACTGTTGAAGCTGTGGAGACTCTTCTGAAAGACATTGAAATTCACGCAGAAGATGAGGAGTACTTTGCTCTGATCCATGAAGTTCACAGAAAAAACATTCCTCTGCACAACTTCCGAGGCTACGCTGTTGTTAGCAAAGATGAAATTCTGTCTGATATTATGGAACTGTCTGAGGAAAAGCGTCCAGTGTGGTACGTGTATTCAGGAATGGGTTCACAGTGGGCCCACATGGCGAAGGAACTGATGCAGATCGACATCTTCCGGAACAGCATTTATCGCTGCGCTGATGCTCTACGTCCCGAAGGCATTGATCTCATCGACGTAATGACTAACATGGATGAATCTAGCTTTGATATTTTGCATAATTTTATTTCAATCACCGCAATGCAAATTGCTCTTACGGATGTTTTGACACATCTTGAGATCATTCCTGATGGGTTTGTCGGTCATTCACTTGGAGAGTTGGGTTGTGCTTATGCTGATGGAGGTCTCACATTAAAACAAACAATTCTTGCTTCGTATTCTCGAGGAAGATGCATTGTGGATACGGAATTAATTTCTGGAATGATGGCATCTGTGGGATTGTCCTGGGAAGAATGTTTGAGACGTCTGCCTGACGATATTCTACCTGCTTGCAATAACAGCGCGGACAATGTCACGGTAAGTTTACTCCTTACATTTTAACCTCAGATCATTAGCTCAGACCTCAGCTTCTTCCATCCAGTGTAATCTGTTCTTACCCTTCTTGGTTTTTTTTTTTTTTAGATATCTGGACCTACAGATTCGGTTAACAAATTCGTAGAAACTCTGAAGAACGAAGGAATATTCGCTAAAACTGTTAACGTATCAGGCAGGGCCTTTCACAGCAAGTACATAGCAGATGCAGGTCCATTACTCAAAAAGTCTCTTGATAAGATTATCCCGAATCCAATGGATCGTACTGATAAATGGATAAGCTCAAGTATTCCTGAAGTCGAATGGAATTCATCACTGAGTAAGAAGAGTTCTGCAGACTATCACGTTAACAATCTCCTGTCACCAGTTTACTTCCATGAAGCCGTTCAGCATATTCCAAAAAATGCAATTTGCATTGAAGTAGCTCCTCATGGGCTCCTTCAGGCTATTTTGCGGCGATCCCTTGGGCCAGATGTCAAAAATATTAGCCTCGTAAAGCGCAATCATGAAAAAAATATGCAATTTCTCCTGAGCAACATTGGAAAACTCTACTCAGCTGGAGCACAGCCAGTTGTTAAAAAGCTCTTCCCTCCGGTATCCTTCCCCGTAGGACGTGGTACACCGATGCTCAGTTCCAAGATTAAATGGGATCACTCACAAAAGTTTGAAGTACCATTTGCGGGGGTTTTTTTCAATAAAGCAACCACTTCTTCTGGAGAAACAGTTGTGGAAATTAATCTCAACAATGAGGAAGATGCTTTCTTGGCAGGACACACCATAGATGGTCGAGTTTTGTATCCTGCTACAGGATACATCATGTTAGCCTGGAAACAGTTTGCAAATACACGTGGAACTACCTACGATCGCTTGCCTGTTATCTTTGAAGACGTTACGTATCATCGTGCAACAATTCTGCCTACAAATGGATCCGTCAAGCTTGGCGTCAATATGTTTGATGGGACTGGAAAGTTCGAAATTTCTGAAGGAGGTTCTGTTGTTGTATCAGGATCTATTCGTACTACGGAGAATATTGAGGAAGAATTATTACAACTGGATCCACTTACAGAGTCTAAAAATGGTTTACCACTGAATGCAAATGATATATACAAAGAGTTGCGCATCCGTGGTTACGACTACAACGGAAGATTTCGTAGTATTGTACAGACTGATCCAGATGTAAACACGGGAAAACTGGAGTGGATTGATGAGAATTGGGTGCCTTTCATGGATACGATGCTTCAATTTGCTATTATCAATACAGAATTTCGTGAATTGTACCTTCCAAAGCATTTTGATAGAGTTGTCATTAATCCAGAGAAGCATCTAGAATTAGCAGTTCAGTACTGCACAGATGAAAGAGATAAGACAATCTTTCCTGTACATGTATACAAAGATATAAATGTTATCAAAAGTGGAGGAATAGAAATAAGGGGTGTGAGTACATCCTTAGCTCCAAAACGTCAAAACTCCCATGCTCCACCTCTATTGGAAAAGTACATCTTTGTACCGAATTTCAACAGATGCGTGTTATCTGAAAAATTGGATACGGCAAAGCAATACGCTGTTACAAGTGCTGTGCAACTTGCAATTGAAAACTGTAAAGGAGCGCTAAAGATAAAGACGTCTGAAGTTCTTCTTGACACGACATCTGATTTTTTACTGAGTCCATCTGTAAAGCAGATAATTGAGAATGAACCAGCTTTGGGAAACAGTGCAGCAGTTGTAGTGGCAGAAAGTACTCCTGAGTTGGAGCAGATGACGAATGATGCTGAAATTCGTCTTGTTGTAAAGGATATTTCAGATGGAGCTGTGGAATCCGGTTGTCACCTATACATTGCTAAGGATATTTGTGAGCACCTTAAAGCTGAATTGTTATTGAGAAATCTCAAGGAGTCCATCAAAGAAGATGGTTTCATTCTGCTTGAAGAACCGATCAAGGAGATTTCTGATACAACACTCTTTGACAAGCTTGGATTGGTATTAGTTTCATCGCAAGTTTCCTCAAATAGAAAGTATCTCCTTCTTCGTCCTGTATTTGACATCAGCTCTAAGAATATTCAGGTAGTTAATTTAACTGAGAAGAATTTTAACTGGTTGGAAGATTTGAAGTTGGCCCTTCGTACAGCTGAGGCTGAAAACAAGTTGGTGTATATTGTATGCCAAGGCGAAGAGCTATTTGGAGCTGTAGGCTTAATGAATTGCATCAAGAATGAAGGAGGTGGCAAAACCGCAAGACTCTTCTTCATACAGGACACCGATGCTCCAACATTCTCTACCTCTAATCCCTTATACATGAATCAGATTTCCAAGAATCTCATCATAAATGTCCTTAAGGATGGTTCTTGGGGTACTTTTCGACATCTGAAGCTGGATTGCGAAGGGCAGACACGACTAGTGGAACATGCCTATGTGAATAACCTGATCAAAGGTAATCTATCCAGCTTCAAGTGGATTGAGGGACCATTCAATCTCAATTGTCCGGATCTTAATGATTCACTTAATGAGTTATGTACCGTTTATTATGCATCACTAAACTTCCGCGACGTTATGCTAAGTACTGGAAAGCTTTCTGTCGACATAATGCCAGTGGCACATGATGATTGTGTCCTTGGGATGGAATTCTCTGGGCGTGATTCAAAGGGAAATCGTATAATGGGAATGATGCCTGCAAAAGCTCTTGCCACAACATGTGTTACTATGAAGTTTTTGACATTACCCATCCCTGATTCCTGGACTCTTGAGGAAGCAGCAACAATCCCCATTGCATATGGTACTGTATTCTATGGGCTTGTGATGCGGGGGAAGATGAAAGAAGGAGAATCTATTCTTATTCATGCTGGATCAGGTGGTGTTGGTATAGCTGCTATTTCGGTAGCTCTCAAAATGGGTTTAACAGTTTACACGACAGTTGGGAGTCAGCAAAAGAGGGATTTCCTCAAGAAAACTTTCCCACAGTTAACGGATCGTCACATTGGAAATTCTCGTGATTGTTCCTTTGAACAGATGATTATGCGTGAGACTCAAGGAAAGGGCGTAGATCTAGTTCTGAATTCCCTGGCTGATGACAAACTTAAAGCTTCGGTGAGGTGTCTTGGTTTAAATGGGAGATTCATTGAGATTGGAAAATTTGATTTGAGCAATAACACAGCCTTAGGAATGTCTGTCTTTCTAAAGAATAGCAGTTTCCATGGAATTTTCTTAGATCATCTTTTTAGTAATAGAGATGTTGAAACTGTTTCCAAGATTGCAGAGCTCATACGTGACGGTATTGAGAGTGGAGCTGTTCGACCACTTCCCATGACTGTATTCGGTAAGGAGCAAGTAGAGGAAGCTTTTCGTTACATGGCGAGCGGCAAGCACATTGGCAAAGTTGTCCTCAAAATACGAGACGAAGAAAAAGAGAAGCAACTTATTCCTGCTCCTAACCTTATCCCTGCTATGCCACGAACGTACATGTACTCAGAGAAGATTTATGTAGTTGTCGGTGGACTGGGTGGGCTAGGCCTTGAACTGATTAATTGGCTAATTTCCCGAGGAGCGAAAAATATTGTAGCTTTATCTCGCAATGGGATCCAGACAGGCTACCAATCCTTGATGGAGAGACGTAAGAAAGGTGTCAATTTCGTAATAGACAAGAATGATGTAACAACTAAAGAAGGAGCAGAACAATTACTTAAGGAAGCCCTCAATATTGGTCCTGTGGGTGGAATCTTTAATTTAGCTGCTGTACTGCATGATGCTTTCTTTGATGATCAGCAGGAAGCAAACTTCCAAAAAGTATGCCTGCCCAAAATTAACGCAACGAAGTGTCTTGACGCTGCTTCACGTTCACTCTGCCCTTACCTGGACTACTTCATCTGCTTCTCAAGTGTTTCATGTGGACGCGGGAATATTGCTCAAACGAATTACGGAATGGCTAATTCGGCAATGGAGAGGATATGCGAAGCCCGTCAAGCAGCAGGTTATCCTGGCACTGCTATTCAGTGGGGAGCTGTTGGTGATACAGGCTTAGTAATTGAACACCTAGGTGACAATAATACGAATATTGGAGGCACACTGCCTCAGAGAATGTCTTCATGCCTACAGACAATGGATCTCTTTATGCAACAACCTCATCCTGTTCTTGCATCAATGGTTGTGGCGGAAAAGAGGAAGGTTGACAGTGCTGGACAATTGAGTATTGCTGCCTGCGTCGCGAATATCCTTGGCATCAGAAACATTGAAAAGGTTCCCAACGGATTATCTCTCACTGATCTGGGATTAGACTCACTCATGGGGACGGAAATAAAGCAAACACTCGAGAGGAACTACGATTTGGTATTAAACGTGCAAGAAATTAAGCAGCTTACTTTTGGGAAATTACTGGAGTATGGTAAGAGCTTGATTTCTGAGATCTGTCCTCACTTGTCTATGTTGATTGATTCTTACAAAAAAATTTCTCTTGTTAACATATATAGACAGGAAAGCTAAGACGACATCTATCAGTGAAGAGATCAGTGTTGAAACTGAATCAGTCACAAAAGATGAGTTCACTAAGAATTTAATTCCAAAGGAAGTTTTAGTGCGTTTGCCGTCAAATGCTGCTGAGAATACTCAACAGAGACCACTATTTGTGGTAAGAGGAATTGTTTCCTCTGACCAAAATACATCAATTAAGAATTCTTCAATTTATTATTTTAGATCCATGCAATTGAAGGCTTTGTTGATGCTCTAAAGCCATTAGCAGCTAAGCTGAATTGCCCAGTTTGGGGACTTCAATGCACCGAAAATGTTCCTCAAGAATCAATCCAGGAAATTGCCAAATTCTACATCAGCCAAATGAAGACAGTTCAGAGTAAGGGTCCGTATATAATTGCAGGATACTCCTACGGAACGGTTATTGCCTGTGAAATGGCAAAGCAGTTGGAGACTGAGTTTAAGGAAGCAGTCAGTGTGATTCTGCTGGATGGTTCACCACAACATGTGAACATGCAGTTTCAGCAGAAACGTTTATCAATCATTGGAACCAAGACTGAAGCTGAAGAGCTCTTCTTGGCGCACTTTGCAACGAGGCTTGTTGGACTCCAGAATGGATTGGCTGTTATGAAAGAATTAGATGGTCTTTCCACGATAGAGGATAAACTCAGAAAATACATTGAACTAGTTCACAAGGCTACGCAGCACAATCATGAACTGGTAAGCCAGGACCTAACTTATGTTAAGTAAGGATCTGAGTTTAAACTAATCTTCATTTCCCTCAAGATTCGATCTGCAGCATTTGCAATGGGCAAGAAGATACATATTTCTGAAAGTTATCGAGTAAGTGGGAAAATAAGATCTGATGTAACTCTCGTCAGATCTTCATTAAAGGATTTCAAGATCTCGGAAGACTACGAGTTACGTGAGGTAGGTTGGAACTTTAATTTTTAATTCCTTCAAATTTAACAAAAAAAAAATCAAATTATTTTCAGTTTTGTGAAGGAGAAGTTAAAGTTCACGTTGTTAACGGAGATCATCGTACATTCATCATGGGAGAATCTGCACGACGAGTTGCAGAAATTATACAAACTATAGTTGATAAGATTGAATAGTTAGTTGGGAATTGCAAGTTAAAAAAGTTAAAAACAGGACTAGAACTAATGAAAAAAAATGTTCCAAAATGTTTTTTATGGAAAATTCAAAATTTTAAGTTTAATAAAACTAAGAAGTTGGTGGATTTATTAGATGAAGATCTGCCTCAAATTGCTATAAAATTGACAAACAGCGCCCTCATCTTTGGCTAATGATTGTGGTGGTCATTTTCATAAGTTCTCCATTTTATAGCTTTTCGACAAATTTTCTTTACTCGTTATTCCTTAATTTTTCAATTATATACTAATTATTCAATGGAATTAAAGACACTTCTTTACGTTTTAACAATTTTTTTTACAACAGTTAAGAGTCTAAAGATGACTGTTCGCGAAATTTCCATATTTTACGCGATAAATTACACTTTATAACGGAGCATGCACGTTTGCATCCGTTCACTTTGCCTTCCAAATCCGATCTGTCATTTTTGCCGCCAAATCATTCCTTCTTTTTCCCCACATTCTTTATTTTCCCCACTCGAATTCACCACTTCGAGTGCGCGCTAAATTCAAATATTATTTTATTTCTTTTTTAATGGTTGCATCTCATTTAATCTTCAAAATTGAAAATCCTTAATAAGGAAACTTAACTTATTTTATTTTCACAATTGTTTGGAAGTTCTTATGATAAATTTCCATAAATAACCGATTTAATTTCCGGTTAGACATACAACGAAAAGGTCTTGGGATACTCTAAAATCTAAAGGGGTTATGAATGAGGAAATTGAGTGGATTCGAAGGTGTGAGCAATGCATTTTCTCAGTGTGCAGAATAAAATATTGGCAGGAAGCATAACTTACGTTTGAGCTCCAATTTCACATAGGTCGACAGTGGAGGTACCACATGGCCGTTTGTCGCTTGGCAGGTGTAAATCTGGAAATAAGACAGAGATTATAAGTCTTTCTATAGGTTAGGTATACCATTATATATCGGCAAGGATGACCGTGGAGGGAGACAACAAACGAGGAGGATGCACCGCGAGTAATTCCGGTACATTTAACTTCAATCACACAGATCTGTGATTGTCGCTCTCTCCCTTTTTGGGACTTCTTCGTCGTATTGTAATCCACTCTTTGGTCACATCATTTTGTCTTTATTGCCTCCAGAATTTCTGGCTTTCTTCGGCGCGTGTGTTTTTTCTTCTTCTTCTGTATTTCTTCCCTTCATCGGTCTCTCCTAAGTGGGTATGTCGTTAAGTATGCGACAGAATGCCCGCGGCAGGAGGACGGGACTATACGGAATATTTAGTTTTAAGGGGCATTTATCTGTGAATTTTTTTAAAATATTTCTTGCCGAATATTTCTCGCTTTTCCGAATATTGACGAATAATTTCTAATTTTTGATTTTTTTGATATTCTTCAGAGTTGTTGCGCTTTGCCAGACTTTTAATTTATTTTTTTTAATCAGTTAAGATCTTCTTCAGTTAAAAAAAAGGAATACAGTGGACTTTTTAAGCAGACTTATTGGCTAAACAGCTTGACCAATATTCATCTATAAGTTATTGATGAAAAAATCTTCCTGATTTCCACGATATATCAGTGACGTAGCTAAAGAGGTCCCGATTGTTTCATTTATTTTAATTTCTTCTTTCTAACGTTTGACGTTTTTCTAACGTTTTAAAATTTATAAAGATTTTATAAAATCTTTTTTAACGATTAATTTCTCTTTTCTAAGATTTGAGATTTTTTATTCTAACAATTGACATAAGTTTGATTCTTTTAAATTTTTTAACGTATTTTTGATAAAAATAATTCCTTTTTACCTATAATTCTAAATTCTCTAAATCTTGAACTGTATGATATGAATATTTAGGGAATTTAGATACCAAAATACCTTCCCTGATTACTCCACTGTTGCACTGACATATTCCAAAACAAACCTCATTTTTTTTTAAAACAAGCCAAATTTGACAAACATTGTAAATAATTTCTTGAGACAGCACTACTAAAGAAAAAAAATTTATTGGTCTACCCATTATTTCCACAAAATTGGTACCATTAAATTGCGACGACACTTTTTTTCTCAACTCCTTTTTCTCATCATGATGGGGGTATACCCCATAAAAAAAAGAGAACTCCATCCCCCGCCCGAGTTACCAATAAAATTTTTAATGAGAAAATTGTTGATGGGCGGGGAGATTATCTGGGAATGTCTCGTGATTTTTGCTGATGATTACAAAAGTCCCATAAAATCAGTCAATTGGATTTTTATATTTTGGCCCGTCGATGCACACAAGCAAATAAATGTCTCCTCCTATCTTTATTTCTCAATCCACGCGCGCGGAGGTAGCATTGGCGCATTTTATATTGGATTTGTGTATTTAGTAGGTATACATAAATGTGGGGAAAATTTATTGGGGGTCTTATCGCAATTGGGAGCTTTTGGAGCTTTTGCAGCTAAGCCCCATCGAATGCACTTGCTAAGCTTAGACGATTTAGAACATTGATTGATGTGGGCAATTATCGCGGGGATTTATTGCTTAAATATTTGTAAACTTTAAGAGAGAGAGATGGAGATACTTTGTTGTGTTGAGGATTGTCGAATTGACTGGAATAGATAACTCTAGATTACTATGTATGTATATTATGATTTAAAATGAGAAGCATCCAGGAAGCTACCAATCTTCCACGCGAATTTTCCTTGAAGCTTTTCCTGACTCTGCAATTTCTTATTTTTTTGCAGTCTTGCGGTTGGGTAATAAAAAATGAAGGGCCATGCCAGCAAGCCTAATAATTTTCTCTTTAAAAAAATATATATTTCACCATCTCACACCAAACATCTCCGAATTATACGATGCGTATATTTCTCCCACAGATGCCCCCATCTTAATCTTGGTGGGTTTGGTGTGGCAAGCATGGGAGAAAACCCTTATCTGGGCGCAATAAAAATATTGTGGAATTAAAATAATGAAAATTTCCACTCGTACTGCCTTCACAGCGTAGGGGGAGCTTAAATTCAAGAACTCGCACGCATCTAAGTAAAACGAAGCGTTAGGACATATTTTCTCTGTGAGAAGAAGAAGAAAATTTTTAATGAGACACTCAATTCAATGGGAAACCACCCGAAAAAGACAAATTTGTGATATCCCGCCGTGGAAGGAACTCATTGTACGCCACAGCCTCAAAAGGGAGTCCTCAGTGTGGATTTTGATTTGTCCCATTCCGTCTTGGGATAATAAATAAAAAAGACTGGGGCGAGAGAGATGTGGCTATAATGCACGAGAAATCCCACGAGACAAATCACATTCATTAAAAATTGTAATCTTCCTCCCGCCATCTGATTTAAATTACAATGTCGACCCATTAAATCGTGGCGTGAAGGTTGTTTTGGAGGAATTTTCATAAAGTCACTCTTCTTCGTTTTTTTTTTATTTCCTTTACAATGGGATACAAGAACGCCCTCCATGAGCCATGCGTCACTTGATCCCTGGCACTCTGGTGGATAGAAGAATCCCAGAAGAGCCTTAACAGCCACACTTGAATCTCAATCCGTTTAGTTGTTTTTTTTTGTATTGAAAAAAATAAAGTCTTATTAGTTAGGGAGAACAGGGGGTGGTTATATGAATAGAAAATTATGCTTTATTAAAAAAAATCGAGTACTGAAGCCGCATTTTTGGATAGATCTTACTTTTGTGTCACTCTGACCTAGTGGGCGCCTCATGGGGACTTAGCAACAACTCCCTCAGTAACCTCAACCTTCAGCCTCATGATTCTACTCTCATCACCTCGGTGATTTACCAGAACTCTTCGCTGAATTTGCCAAAAAAAATTAACTAAGAAACATTTGCGCAAATGTTTAATACATTGAAAATATACAAAAGGGACGTCATTTTGCATTTTTTTGAGTAGGTAATTCTCCCTCGATTACCTATACAGCTGAAATAGCGATTTTTCGGCAATCTTTTGATTATTTGACTATATACGGATAATTCATCAATATTTAATTTCTCTGAAATATTTGAATTATTCGCCAATATTTGGAGAATTATTTGCTTTTCTTTTCTCAATAATCAATATAATAAAGAAAGGTCTGTTTGTTGGTAATCTTCGTGTCTGTACAGCTATACAAATCTACACCGTTTGACCGATCGTGATGAAATTTGGTACAGAGGCTCCTTATATCAGGCGCTTTCGAGTGGCCGTATCCATTTTCCCCCCAAAGCCCCCCTTCAGGTAGCCCCCATATAACTCTCATGCATTTTTCGCGAATTTTTGAATTTGGCGCCCGAAATGTTGTATGAAAATGATTTCTTCTCTTTGCAATTTTTTTGGGGTTGATGAGTAACCCCAATCTACGTATAAATTATCACAATTTTTTTCTCTCTAAAATTTGCGCGAAGCGCAAAACCCCCCGCGAAGCGGGGCGAGGAAAATTGGAGCGAAGCGACAATTTACCTCGTCCATCCAATAAATTCCTAAAAATACTTAAAAATCTTCCGAAAAGTAAATGAAAAATACCAAAAAGTTGCTAAAGTTCTTTATCGGTGAGAAGAGAGGAACTTTGTCTTGTGGACAATTTCTTATGCTGGAGATCTACATTAATTTGGTAAGGTGAGAGGAGATCAATTTGATACCTTGCGGTGAGATTTGGTTTGAATTTAAATTGTCTTTCCCACCGAGAGCTTGCTCCGAATTAATTGTACCATCGTTGTATCTTATGGCCAATTAATGGGGCAGCATGGCGGCTAAGACTCTCGGGGGGGATAAGGAAATGTCCTAAAATGTGTCTCAATATGGGCAACAAAGAAGGTAAAAGCAAAATCTCTGCAATAAATTTCCATGTGCAATGTTTTTCAAAAAAAAAAGAAGAAAAAAAACGAATCTCCACCCATAAATTCTTCCGCGTGGAATTTCGTTTATCTTATTAATTTTGATCCAGTGCGGTGGAATAAGTTGGATTTTTTTATGTTTCCCCCCTCTGTGTTCTTCATCTTGTCTCCCTTCGCCCCATCGTTATTCTTTATGATTATCCCATGGCGGAAACCACGAGAGAAGGTGAAATTTCTTTCTTTTTTTTTCTCTTAAGAAATGGTTAAAGAATCTCATGTGATTATGGATGTTGTTTTGCCGTTTTGGAGGTTTTTTTTTCGTCTTCTTCACTTCTCCCCATATTCTTCTTAATGAAGTGGTGCGAGATGCAGGATTTTCCCATTGAGGAACACCCGACGGAACCACAGCTAAAAACAGACTTTAATAGGCCCGTGGATTTGCATAATTTGTTAATAAAACTTATTCAATTTAGATGGGATTACCATAATGACACCCTATTTAGTGGCAGTAAAATATTTCTCTTTGGATGAGACATTAATTAACTCCACTGTGCATATTTCTCCAACTCCTTCGCCACCCCCCTCTTCACTTTCCCGCCAAAAGAAACATACGAGACTTGGTGGATATGCCAACCCCATTGCCATAGTGCGGGTGTAAAAAGTTGACAAGACTTTGGGCTGGAAAGTTCCTCATGAGCTTCCCATTATTAAATAGCTGTAATACTCTTGTTCAACCACATCCCTCTCCCTAATATGGCCCCTGGCAGTTTCCCAGGCATTTCCCGGGAAAATATAGGAGATGAATGCTCTCTTATGTATACATTTTAGTGGACTGCCACAGTATTATTATTAATTACTAGTGTCACTCTCACCCATCCCCAATGCTGTTTAGGGGTGGTGTGGCCCCATTATACCCACAACGGAAGCACAATATTAGTTAAAGCGGAATACAACGGAATACAAAGCAGATAGATTGAGAAAATGGGGAATTTTTGAAAATTCTCTTTCCGGTGAGCATCGATTTGTAATTCAGCAATTAAAACATTCGAATTGCCAGAGCTTTCGACACTCTGCGTGTCATCGTCAGAGTGGTCAAAAACAATTGAATTAATGCTGTGTGAATCGATTTTTATTCTGTGGATGTTTTTAGAGGACTTTTTTCAGTCAGAATGTGTTCTTTGGATCCTTTTGCATGAATTTAATGAAATTATTGAAAAAATAAAATGTTTCATATTTGGGTCCGTGTATGACCCAAAAAACGTGAAAGGTTTAAACAGCTGAACCAATTTTTCCATTCTTTTTTTTTCTCAAATTTTGCTTATAAGAAAAAGACGCAAATCCGTTAATTAACTGCTGAATTTTGAAATTAAAAAAAGGAATTAAATATATTCCTAATTGTATAAGCTTCTATCAGTTCTTGAGAGTAAAAATAATCTATCTTACTCTTGCTAATGTCGAAAAAATCGAAAATGTGACAAAATGAAAATTACATTTCCCCCTACCGCATTAACTATCTATTCTGACGAGGTTGGAAAGGCCACCCTCCAATGGGAAATTCCACCCACATGCCAAGAGCGCCAAGAGCAATGTACATACAATTTTATTTGTGAATATTGCATCATATACTTACATTGTGCAAATCCTGTCGATTGAGATTCGACAAGTGGAGTATATTCTTGACACTTCCATCCGGGAGAACTTGGAAGGAATCATCAAGGAGTGCATGTTCCTTCCACCATGACACACGAGGAGGTGGAACGCCTGCAAGGAGAGAGAAAGAGAGAAATGCAAAAATACATAAAC
The DNA here is from genome assembly GCF_024334085.1 of Lutzomyia longipalpis. Lineage (NCBI taxonomy): Eukaryota > Metazoa > Arthropoda > Insecta > Diptera > Psychodidae > Lutzomyia > Lutzomyia longipalpis. The sequence continues at coordinate 23,016,819 of NC_074710.1, read as the reverse complement.
TGAAAATGTCTCTCAATTGCCACTGACGAGATTGGAGGAAAAGTATTGTATTATAAACTTTTTCTTGCAAGAAAAGAAATTCTATCAATAAGAAATTCGCTCCTTTCGCTTCTGAACTGAATGACCCAAATAGAAATAAAGAAAGAAAAAAAAAGTAAAACATTGGAAAATTTCCATTTGGATAAAATGTGTTTGCGATAGTTTGAGAAAGGAGATATAAAATGAAATGATTTTTGGTTTATTTAAATGCGGTTAAAGTTTTATTTTTCGACTCAATGTCGATTTGCAAAATATATAAAAGAATAAAATTGATGTGCATTTTCCATTTTCTTAACGACATTTCCATATGCTTTCCGATCCAATGAAAATCATCCAAGTATTTTATGAGCAATAAGCAATTTTCTTTGCATTTCACACTCGCTACAAAATCAATGTGAGTCAGTTTTGAGGAAAATTGTATATTTTCTTAACAATTTAAGCTTATTTTCGTTATTTTCTTATTTTCATTCCAAGGGGTCTTTATCTGTCGAATATTTTGATTTAATTCAGCGAATCATCCGAAGATTGATAAATCCTAACATTTCCTTCATCTAAAAACCCCTTTATTTGTTCTTTTTCTTTAAATTTGAATTTATTGGCTTTAAAATATATTTTTTTCATTTTGAAAGCTTTTATAACTGAAAATCTGGAAAACTTCTGAAAAAATTTAGTACTATATTTTAGGTCTTAATTTATTATTTTCTTGGAATTAATTTAGTACTTTTCAGGGTTGAATTTAGTACTGCTTAGTTTTAGATTTGGATTTATTAGATTTATAAGATTTTTTTTTTTCATTTTGAAAGATTTTAGAACTGAAAATCTGGAAAACTTCTGAAAAATTTAGTACTATATTTTAGTTCTTAATTTATTATTTTCTTGGATTTAATTTAGTACTTTTCAGGGTTGAATTTAGTACTGCTTAGGCTTCGATGTAGAACTTTTTAAAGCATTTGTCTAAAATCTGAATCTATTTAGTACTAGTAGAACCAGTATAAAATTTTTAGTTTGAATTTAGTACTTTTCAATCTTGAATTAAGAAAACTTCTTCAAAGCTCTTTTTCTTTAATCTGAACCTCTTTAGGACTGAAAAACTTTTATCGGTATAATTTCATTGCTTTCTCTAGATTTAAATTAAGAACCTTTCAAAAACCTTTTCTCCTAAATTTTTGCTTCTTTAGAACTAAATTGTGAATAACTTTTTTCGGCTTTAATTTAGTATTTTTTAAACTAGAATTCAGTTTACTTTGAAAGCTTTTGCTCCTTAATCTGCCGATAATTTTGATTCTTTTTTGCGAATCATTTGAATATTTCCGAAGATCTGAATATTTTCTCTCAGATAAACACCCCTTGTTTCATTTTCTTTAAAATACAAGAAAAGCACATTTTCTGCCAAAGAAAAGTCTCATAAGAACTAATTACAAAAGCTCCTACAACAGTGGAACTGTCAGCAAAATGTAGTTTTGAATTTTATTAGTAAAACTTAAATGAAGAAAATTTTCATTTTCAAGTCAAATTTGTAAAATTTTTGCCACTCTATGGCAAATTAAATATTTATGAAGTTTTCTCCATTCGTCCAAATTTTCTCTCGCATGAAACAGCCAAAGAGAGAAGGCAATCTCAAAGAAGTTCCACAATATATGAGGAGAGATAAAAGTGGCGCGTAGTGCTGAAGAAGTTGAGTATGTGTGGAAAATGTGAAAATCTCCCTAATAAATAATTTTACTTCTTTGCAAAAGTGAACATTTCTGCTTGGCAATTAATGCAAAATTTCTTCGTATGGTCCCTTCTTTCGCAATGTAGTTGGGAAAAGTTGAATTTTAGTGCTATATCACTTTAATATTCAATTTTTCCTTCGTAAAATTTATTATTCTAATTAAATTTTCACTCGCCTCCCACTCTGGAAGGGAATTTTCACACACTGCCCCTTTTGCGCTATCTCCACACTATATACAGCACATAACACACCCCGTATTACATTTAATTTATTCATTGTCTGATAAAATATTTCTCAGCTGATTTTCAGTGGGTGTGTGATTTGATTATGGGTGAAAATTGGAGAGAAATCGAAATTTCACTAAAAGTATACCAGAGTGTTTTCCTGCGCATAAAAAGCAACATTATGTGGAAGCTTCTGGCTCATGTTGTGGAAATAGAATGAATTTTATTCCAATTGGGTCGCAGGGAGAATTTCCCATGAGGAAAATTCGACAAATGAATTGAATTTTCAACTTTACATACATCCTATTTAAAGCCTGGATTTTACCAGAGTTGCAAAATCACACAACATGGACAAATTCTAGATGAAAGATAAAGATTTTTCTATTTATTTGTTTTTATTTTAGTACATATAGATGGGTAAGTAATAAATTGCAGAAAGACTGATATTTTCTTAACTTCTAATAATTGATCCGATTTTGATGTAATTTTGTGAAAATTATCTTCAGTTGTAAATGAAAACTTGAAAACTAAGGTTTTTCAAACAAACAATATTAAAAAAAAACACTAAACCAAGATTATTTATGAAACTAAATTACATTTATAGAAAAAAATTATTAAAAATCGAGATTTTATTAAAAAAAAAAACAGTTTAAAGTAATTAAAAAAATTAAAAATGGAAGGTGTCCAGAGGTAAGCAAGATTCTTTTCAAATTCTACCCAGTTGTGATATTTGATATTCTATTATTTTAGAAAATAGGATCCTATTAAAATGATGCGATTTTTCTGCAATTACATATCCTCGTCACTTTTTTTAATAGATATAATATTTTGTCCGGAAGTTTTGTTAGTGAATTCCGGGAATAAAATTGTGGATAATTGAGAAAATAATTGTGGTTTTTGAAGCCTCAAGTGTTATTTTTCTTTATAAAAACTTTATAAAAACCGAAAATTTTTGAGTTGGAATTTTTTGACAAAAATGTTCTCTTTGAGCTTAAAGGAACCCTAAAAAATTATTTTTAGTTCAATCTGCTCGCTAGATTGACCCAGGACCTAAAAGGGTTAACTTAAAATATCCTCCAAAACTTATTTTTACTTCATTCAATTTAAAGAGTTCTATGAGTGTTAAGGAATAAATTCACTTAACAAAAACAGGAGAGACCCAAGATGGCTACGCCATGATGAAACTGCGTGGCCCATCAATGGAGAAGCTGGACATGCAAGAACTATGGAAAAAGAGGCACAACGTAACACCAACGCCTTATTCACACTGAGTGCGATTTTAACACCAGATCTTGATGATAAAGACGTTACAATCTCCAAGCAGAATTTAGAAACAAGAGCGCTGTTAAATAAATTCTCATAATTCAACAAACTCACCCGTGTAATCGCAACATTATACAGATTCAAAAATAACGCTCTTGGTAAAAAACAGATCGGCCAATTAACTGTCTCAGAGTTAAAGGCAGCTACCAAAAGCTCCCAATCACGCTACGGGAGGCTCCTTCCAAAAAGGAGCCTTGTCAAACTTGACATACCGGTGGATTTAATCAATCCTAGCGTGTCTGACAGGCTAAGTCCTCCTTAGAGAAAAATCTTCCCTTCAATTTTTCTTAAAGGGAAAACAGACTTACACAAGAGAATCTCGACCGGATAGGCCGAGGTTTTCTTGGTGTATTTTGTTATAGGAATTTATTTCCTTAACAATGGGTTAAAGAACTATTCTAAAAAAAATTAACTTTGTTAAAAAATTATGAAATTTTTCCCATCTAGAAAATGATCAACTCTGATGTGCATGAGAATATATCTTGTGAACATACGGAGTTGAATCTTGGATATGGAGATTACACTGTTTGGTCCATCCAAGGGGAGGATGAGACCTTTTGATAGAGGAATTGCGGTACTTACCACCACTTGATAGGCAGGTGATGTTGATTGTGGCCTGTTCTCGGTAGGGTCCAATGGTGTGGTCAGCAACCGCAGCTCCCTGATCATCGAGGACGGTGAGGTGAGTCGGTGGCACTAAAATGAAAGGGAATCTCCCATTGATTTCATTCCCTCCTTTTGGCTCCTCCAATTGAAAACCCCATGATAATTATAACCAAACATCCCAACATGTTTGTGAAGAGGTATGCTTCCTGTCCCACAAGAAAGGGGCAAAGGGAGGGGGACCTCTTTAGACGGACATGCTGGAAGCTTCCAACTTGACACATTAATTGCAAAATGCAAATTATCAGTGGGCCTTACATATAAATTACATTGACTACTCACCCAGAACTGTTAAGTTGATGCGAGAATTTCTTGTGGGCGACTTGTGAAAATCCACTCGACATCTTCAGTGCACCCAGATCCATGCCCAGAGTGGGATGAGAATTAAAAGGAGTGGTTAGAGAATTAAGTTAATTGCAGAGTACTTAATCGAAATTAAAACTGCGTGAGGAGGAAGAAGTTTTAATTTGAGCGAAGGGATGATGATCTTACCTGTAGAGGCCAGCATCTTCGCGCTTTACATTCCGCAACTTTAGTGCTGGAGGACTTGTGTCGTAGTGGAAGTGAGCCTTGGACTTTAGTACCTGCTCATCTGCCCAGTGGATACCCTGATGTAGTGGCCTCATCCGTGCATCGAACCTAAAATTCAAGAGAAAATCTCCATCATTCTCCTATCATTCCATCCATTCAAAATTCTATTTTATTACGCATTTTGAAATTTCCCAAAATCATCCCTTAATTCTCTTTGAGTTTAATCTTTAGTGGTCTCTCTCTCTGTGTGTGAATATTTTGAGTTTATAGCATCTGCTTAATTAATATTTCATATTCCAACTGCCAAAAAGTATCCCCTCCCCCGCACTCTAAAGTTCATACCATACATATGTTTAAGTGCATGAAGTGCATCGTTGTTCGAAAGTTCGAAAGCCACGCAGTTATGTTTCCCTAAAACGTCCAAATTGAATGGCTTAATCCATAACTTAACAAACACAACAATAATAACTAACAAATCCATATAGCAATTTGCATGTTTCATTTGCTAACAAGCAGCTTAACAACAATTATGCCCAAAAGGGATTTCAAATCAATATTTGGATGAAAGTGAAATATGCAGCAATTTGGTTGGAGATTAATTTATTCTCATTGCATTTGCAAAAAGCTCCACCGCAAATTATGGGAAATTAGCAAAAAGGGGAAATTGGGGTTAGACGGGTTAGTATACACCTATTGAAAAAGAATTTTTTAAAAAGATTTTTAGGATCTTCGGAAATATTCAGATGGTTTTCCAAGGAATTCAAAATAATGGTTTTCAGTCTCAAAATAACTTTGAGTGAGAAGCTGAAGCCTAAAGAAATATTTAAACAAGCCTAAAAAGGACTAAATTCAAGCGGAGTAGTAAATTTATTCCGAAACGTGGTAAATTCAAGCATAAAATATTTCTTTTTCAGTCCTAAGAAGTCAGAGATTAAAATATTCAGATCTTCGTAAATATTCGAAAAATTCGCCATAATTGATTCTTGTTTAGTAAGTATTTAAATGCCTGAAATTTCCCCCATTCTCCCTATTTCATCACAAAATAAAATAAAACTTCAAATCTGATTTATAAGCCTAAAATTACGACTAATACGATTACATAAATTTTAAAATATTGATCATTCAATTTAAGTGTTGAAAATGTTAAAATTTTTTGTATTAACCCTTTAACGTTTTTTGGGTCATACGCTGACCCAAACGTGAAACATTTTATTTTTTTCAATTATGTATGAATGTAATTGTTTTTCCATGTTACAAATGCATCAAATTCACGCATAAGGGGTCAAAGAAGACGTTCTGAGTGAGAAAAGTCCTCTAAAAAATTCATAGAATAAAAATCGCGATAAAAGAGCGCATGTTTCAATGTTTTTATGTTTCACGTTGGACGTTAAAGGGTTAATTTTATAATTAGTACAATATTGATTTTCTCATGAAGATAGTTTAATAATTATTCAGATCATAAATGAATTTTTACGATATTTGATTTAAGTCTATAAATTATTAATTTTCTATCGAGTTTTCTCTTTAAATCTTTGAATATTAATTTTCTAACTTTTAATTTAAAGACAAAAATTTAATTTAATATTTTTTAAATATTAAATAGATAATTGCAATTAAATTTAAAGCCAGTGTGTTGAGCAATTTTAATTAAAGGTAATATTGTTAAAAATTGTATTGAGACACAAAGAAATCTACGCACTTTTCTCGAGAAAAGAATAACAGAAAATTAACAAAGTAAAAGGTCCGATTTGAGCTATTCTCCCCTAATTATTAATAACCCTTCATTTCTATATGAAGAGTACCTACTAAAATTAATTATAATGTCTTAAAGTCTCCTTTAAAAGGAAGTTTAACGATTTCCATGACCAAAAATTAAAACATTTTACACTCTATTGTTGTCGATAAAGTAATTTATTTTTCAGAGGCAATAATAACTCATTCCCTTTAAGAGCCCGCATTTATCAAATAAAAATATTCTTGTCCCTTCTGAGGCACTCCAACAGATGGTTAAAAGTTTTCAATGTTAAATAAAAGTGTCCATTTGTACGATCAGAAGGACTTTATTCATAAATTACAATTTTTTGCTGAAATTTCTTCTCTTATAAAAAGTTTCTCTCTCTGTGCGGGAAAGATCTTCCCTCTGTGTGTGGAGTTAATTAAATTTCCTTCGAAGATGAGTTTTTCTTTGCAACAAACACAACAGCTACACCACCCCAGCCCCTTAAATTCACATACATATACCGAGTATATATGTCTAATTTGTCTCTGATTAAATGTTCTTCTCAATTACATTTCATATTTTTGTGGGGACAACGTGATGGTGGTATAGAGAGAAAATTTTCACACAAAACAAGAAGAAAATCCCCATTTGGCCAATTTCCTCCCTGTGCACAATCATCCCCCAATTTTCTCGATATTTTCTTTTGAGATTTTTCCTTCATCACTCGCCCTCGTTGCTCCCTCTCCCTCTCTGTTGGGTCCTTGCGTGTTGTTTCATGGGAAAAAAAGTCACATCGTCATCACTTTATTTGATATCTCACTTCTCGCCTTCCCGCGTCCCTGCATCCCACCACAACATCCTCAGCAATGCCTTTCACCGCCGCGCAATCTGAAGGAAACCCCCTCAAAAAAAAAAGACGACACACCACACAGAGAGTATAAAGAGAAAAACCAAAAACTTGCTCTTCTCATTCACCATGAAAATATCTATATGCTATATACATTATGTATGTATATAGTATATCATTTGATAGGGCTCAAATGCAGATAAATATTTGTTTTTAAATGGAGAAAACTTCTCACTTGCAAGAAGTTTTATATCGTGTATCGAAATTTGTTTTATTGAATCATACTCTGCTCGTTTCGCCCAGTGTACCCCCACCCCCTATACCAACCAGATAACTTCGTATATTCAGTGTTTTTTGTCTGTTTGATCATTTTTTTTTAAACTCACTACAGGGTGTTCCAATTGTTTGTCAAAATATAAAATAATTTTATATTTTTCTTGATTTTTCTGTGGATATTTGTGGGAGCGGGGTCTATTTTCATTTAGGTTTGATTTGATCAAAATCGGTCTAGCCATTTTCGAGTTATATTGAAATAAATACATTTTTGCATTAGGCGGCCATATTTGCTAAACGGCTAGACCGATTTTTAAGCATGAGTTATTGATGAAAACATCTTCCTGAACTCTATAAAATACGAAATTTTAAATCTCTAGGTGCAATGGAAGAGATTGACAGTATTTTAAAGTAGCTGATAGCAGCCATTTTGAATTTCGAAAACATCAAATTCGTAAATTCTAACTAAAATTACCTAATATAACTTCAAAGTCTCTATTAAGTATCGTTAAGCCATCTTAAGGCTTTATTTAGGATATCGGTTGGCCAGAATTTTTTTCCACTCCTTTTTTTTGGAAAGCACAAGTTCCAAAACGTGCATTCACAAAAATTGAGCTCGATCTGAAAAATTCGGAAAATCTTTAACTGAAAGTCTTTATTTTATGTGAAATACTAACCTAACTAGGTATGTTTTTCTTCTAAATAAATTTTCTAAAAAATGCAATAGTGACGTCATTGTTTGAATTTTTAGGCTAATTCTTTTTTTGACTCTTCCCAAGTGATTCAGGTGAAAATTAGTAAAGTCTGTTTGCCTTTTCTTTTTAATCTGTTTCAATCTTCTACGGGATTTGAGGCAGTGTGATTCATTCCTTGATTGCTGTCATGACCTTATATTGGTGAATAAACTCCTTTTCAACGTAATTTTATTTGAAGATTTCTACAATTATTGCAATCGCTGTGGTTTGAACAATTTTCTTTACAACCTAAAATGTATTTTAGATGATACACCCTGTGCTCTGAATATTCCTTAACCATTTTGCCTCTTCTTTAGCTGGTTGATACTGAACTGCGGAAAATGTCAATATTTTCATTTCTTTTCTCACTTCGATGTCGCCTTTCAGCTCCTTTAAATTCCCCAATTCATTTTTGGGCGAAGGGTGAAGTGAATGAACCAAAAAAAAAATTCCTATCTCATACCCTCTCTGTGTTGTTTATTTTCTGACATCCTGTTGATGATAAGGGTTCCATATAGCTGCCACGGTGGGAATTTATGCGATTGATTTTAACCATTGATACCACGAAGAATTCCACACAACAAAAAACTCTTGAAAGTTTGTTTAAAATTACGAGAAATCGTCCAAATTTGGAAGTAAATAAATTTTGAACATGGTCAAGGAGAGAAATGCAATCGATGCACCCGATAAGACCACACTTGTCCCACCCCATTGGAAATTTATCAATGGAAGGTGTTAATTAAAGCATATTGTATGACAATTTGGTGTTGAGCGTACTTGGTCACGACTAATTACGTGCCAATTGAGGAGTACACTTTCCATGTAATATTTATTGAGCCAAATTAATTAAATCGCAATCATCTGCTCAATGGGCTTCCCTCTTCAATCAACACCATTAACCACATATTTGGGCCATTGGGCCAAATTGAAATTTACACGGAAATGCCACAGAGAAGGAGTTTTTCGCGAAAAGTTTTAACCAACAATGCAAATTAGAAATTCAATAATGTTAAAATTAAAATGGTCAAATTGAACCATCCAAATAATTTATTTTCATTTGATTGCACCAAATATTCGCAAAATTAGCTGTGAAATGGGGTCAAGTGATGTACATCACTCAATTTATTTATTTCGTAGATTGAAAATTCGTAGAATTTAGGCCTCCATTTGGTAATCCAATCCTTGGAATATTTTGTGTAAATCATATTGAGTTCTGGGCAATATTTAGGATCATTTCAATGTACAAATTTGTGTTTTTTACTAAATTTAGTTGGTGGACTGTTTCTGTGTTAACTTTAAAGCTATGAAATGACATAAAAGATTTAATTTTTACAAAATTTGAATGAAATTGATTAAAGAAAGAGTTTAAGAATCTTTTAGCCAAAATTGCATAAACATTGGCTGAGAATTGATTTTGAATTTAGAAGTCAGAATTTGCAAGAATTTCAAAGATTTTCCGGGTATATCTGTGTTAAGCTAAATACGCATTTTATGGTATGTGTCTTGGTTAAAATATAAGATTTTTATGTAAATAAAAGAACTCAAAGGAAAAACCTAACAAGAATATAAAACTTACATCTTTTCTAAAAAAAATTTAACAGTTAAATATAAGTTTATTTTTGTCGCAAGAATGATCAAAGATTTTGCTCTGAATTTAATTAAAGATTCTAAGATACAAGTGAAATTCTTTAACCCTGGAGGATTTTGTTGGCCACAGTGGCCAATTCGACTTTTTTCAATCGCCACAAAATTAAAATCTAGTTAACATTTCGAGCTAATTTTTCATCTATGTATAGACAATATTATTTACTTCAAGATCATCGAAAGAAAATTTGGAAAAAACGTTTTCTTTTAAGAGAAAATTAAGGTAAAACTTTTGAGGTTAGATACCTCGATGCACCAATGTTAAAAAAATTCAAAAAATAGTCATAATTGGTCTTATTCAGCGACCAAGAAACCCTTGAAATCTTGAAATTTCATTACAAAATTCAAAGATTTCAGGGGTTTCTTGGTAGCTGAATTATGCCCAATATAAGCGTAAAAGTCTTCTCAAAACATTATTCCAGCAGCCTAGCGTATTCTTTATTGTTCTCAGTGATTGAATAGTAGTAGGGGGCTCTCGTGAAGTTAGTTATTGTGTGGCCCGATATATTTTTCAATATTTTTCCAAGTCTTTCCTATTTCTGCTCAAAATCAGATTGAATTCTCGATATTTTTTGATTCAATTCACTTTAGTGTTTGCATCTGATTCTTCTCATCAACTCATTTTTAAAAATAATATTTTCCTTAAAATAACGTGTTGATTTTAAAGGTTCAATTACAACGTATACGCCTCTATAATTTCCATTTTATTTTTGATAATGTAAATATATTATTAAATGAATTTCATTTAAAATTCATAGAACAACCCTCGGGGTAACCGTTTTTCACTTCCTAACATCATCATTTTAATTCAATGCCTGTCTGGGCTGCATGAAATTTGATATTATAAATTTGAAACACCTCATTATATCCATCAAACCATCATCATCATATATAGGCTTGAGAGTGAAAGAAAATTCATTTCTATTGAGCAATTATTGGGGTATTGTGGTTTCGTCTACACACAGATGTTGTTCAGCGCAATGTTTGCCTTTTAATGTGTGGAACTTACGTGTAAATGGGCTTGATGTTTCCTTCTTTGTACCAGATGACAAGTTGCACCTTATCCATCATCATCGACGTCGTGGCAGGTACCAACTCACATGGCATCGATGCTTCCAGCCCAACAGCTGTTTGTACCTCCGAAAGTGGTCCTGAAAAGAGGAAAAAAGAAAACAGAGATTGAGAATTTATCTCAAAGCACTTTCATATATACAAAAGATCCCGCACAGCATAAGAAGACTCTTCGAGAATGGTGTAGAAGAGAAAGCAAAAAAAAATCTTTTGGGAATGCGCTCAGAGGAGTTGGGGAAGAGCTGGTGAGAGAAGAGTGGATGAAATGGGTAACACATAGCAATTAAATTTGAATGCGCCCCGTATTGCATGTGAATGGGAACCACGGGGGATAATTGATACGCGTACAGAGGACTGAGGGAGGTTCCTCTTCGGTGAAAGAAAAAAAAACCTTCCAACTGAGGGTTAGTTAGAAGGAGAAATTGATGTTGGATTTCTAGTGCAATGGGATGCCTTTTGAAATGGGGCAAGCTCCATTATTCCCATTATAACGAATTTTCCTCTTCGCGAGCATTTTTGAATAGCATACTGAAGGAATATCATTTTCGTCTCTCAAACTATCTCCTCCACCTCTTCTTCATCACACAGATATAAATTCCCGATAACATCAACTTTTTGATGTTTCCACCACCAATTGGCGGTTGACTCTTCTCAATTGCTTCATTTTTCCGCAGGGGGAGATTGTGGGTTTGTGATAAGCGCACATGTGATTGACTTGGTTACCCTCTTGATCCTTTTTTTTTCCTTCAATCTTTTATATTGTGGGAAACGCAGAAAGGGGTGCAGGTAGACAATTTATCGATTCGAAACAAACCAGGTGGTCCAGGGTGTGCCTCTTCTATTAAAGTACCTTCCTTGTCTGGACCGATGCGGCCTTCAAATTGGAGATAAGATGATGATTTTGTAAGTTTTGAGATTTTGAGCACTTGGCGGGTTATTAGGCATGAAATGTTCAATTCTTTTGAATACTGTTGCTCAGTTAAAGCTAAGCAGAGGGATGAGTTAGTTTTCTGAAGATATCTGTTAATTATCTTGCGGAAGAATGAGCGAATAGTTAAATAGCAAAACGGACCATTTGTAAGAATAGACAAAAAGTATAAGAAGAAGGTTAGTCTGAAGATTAGACTGGAAAACGAACTAGAGAAGAAGGATCTGAAAAGCAGTCCAAGAAAATGTTAAAAGATTGATTTGTTAATTGATTTCAGTACTGAATTAAGAACTGACGAAAGTTGTTCTTTAAGGGAAATATTGAATCAAACTTTGTCAAAATCGGATTAATGCTCATTTTCAGCACAATCTGATTTTGACAAGGGGCGGAATTTACTACTCAGTTGGGCCTAAAATTTTGAGTCGGTTTTAAGTTGGTCTTAAGGTTTTATGTCAGTTTTTTTTTAAGTCGGGCTTGAATTTTCCTTAGTTGTCCTGGAAAATATGTATATGATTAAAGTACTTGAATTTGATTAAAAATAAATCTTAAATTGCATTAAATTGAAAACGAGAAATTTATTAAAAGTTAAGTCTAGGACTTCATTATAAAATTTTTATTTATGTATTTTTTTTAAATTTTTTTAAATTAATTTTAATTAATGTTTTAATTTTATTTCATTTCAAAATTTTAAGACCGACTTAAAAATTTTAAGTGAGACTTAGAAAAACTGACAAAAAAATCTTAAGAACAACTCAAAAACCGACTTGAAAGTTAAAGGGGGCTTTGAAGAGCTGTTTAAAATGCAGTTTAATCACAGATGTGAAAAATAAAGTTTTGAAGTACATGTGATCCTGGAATGTAGGGAGTAAAGCCTGATTATTAGCGCTAATAAAGCCTTAAGAACGTTTTGTAAAACGGCCTAGATAGGCTTCTAAAACAGTCTGCTGAAAAATTAACAAAGACTGATCTGAACGACAATCGTTAGAATTAGTTGATTAATGAACGTCGAAAAACGATTTGAAGAATGTTTGTACGCTGATGATAAGTCTTGTCCAATGAAATGGAAAGAGAAATAGTTTAATCAAGAGGACAGACTGTAAAAAAGAAACCAACTGATAATCGTTTTTATGACAATGATAGTTTATTTTTATTTTTCCTACTTTTAACAAGAAAAATTAAGTGTAAAGTCCTAGTCTGCTTTTAGGCGCAAGAGCAGTCAAATACAAATATCAGTTTCTAAAACTAAAAGTCGTTATTGTACAGTTCCGTTTAGTTCCTAAAATTCGACATGCTGTTAAAATCTTTAAGATCTCCATGAAAAACTTAATAAACCTCTTTTTAACAATACGTCTTAAGTTTATGGACTTCTTGACGGTATTAAAAAAATGTAATGATCAGATAAAAAAAGTACGTCTGGTAGGTATAAAGACAGTTGAAAAATTCCATGTGAGTTCAGTTGCTTCTCTAAATTAATTGTGAAAACAAGTGCCTCTAACTATGTTAAGTGACATTGTGAACGTTTTTGTGAACCTAGTGCTCTCCAAATGGATTCTAGGTGTTGGAATTCTGTGCTACTTTGTGTATAGATGGAGTACTGCAACATACATAACCTTCGACGAACGTAATGTGAAGTTTATTCCTCCTTTTCCTTTCTTTGGAAATTACAAGGATATAATTTTCCACAAGAAAAGCTATAGAGAATGGTTGATGGAATTATATAATTCTTTCCCGGAAGAGAAGTAAGTGTTGTTAGATTCCGTGTTTAAGTGTTTAAGTGCTTCAGAGAATCAAGACAACTTTTTATTCGTCTTTTAGGTTTTGTGGATATTTTGAAATGAGAACTCCATCATTTCTTATTCGAGATCCAGAACTTATAAAGAATTTAGTTGTGAAGGATTGTGAAACTTTTTTGGATCATCGTCTCGATTCAAAACACTGTTCTGATCTATTATTTAGCCGGAGTCTTGTAAAGTTGTCGGGTACGGAATGGAAGGATATGAGATCAACTCTAAGTCCAGCTTTTACAGGTAGTAAATTGAGGACAATGTTCATGTTTATGACGGAATGTTGCAACAGTTCAGTGCAGTACTTGGAAGAAAGTGCTAACGGGAAGCCAATGTTAATGGATTTGACAGACATGTTCTGCAGATTTACAGCTGATATCTTTGGAACATGTATTTTTGGCATAAGAGTCGAATCATTCAGAAATCCAAATAATGACTTCTACTTAAATGGAAAGAAATCAGTCGATTTTTCAGGACTCCGTGGTTTACGTACTTTCTTTATGGGCAACTTTCCAAAATTTACAAATGTTAGTTTCAACAATTCTGAGACTTTTTTGGAAGAACTTCTTCACAGACAATCTTTCTTTTTCAATTTAAGTTCTTTGGCATTACTTCCTGTGAGAAGAACAATGCAAACTACTTTAGAAGTCTCATTTGGGATACAATTCATCACAGGGAACGTGAAAATATAGTTCGTTCTGATATGATTCAACTCCTGATGCAGGCTCGTAGGGGGAAGCTTCATTATGAAAACAAGGAGGAAGATGAGATAGGTTATGCTGCTGTAAAGGAAACAAATCTAGGGAAAACTATCTCTCAGAGCAGTATGTTGTATAGAAGTTTTAGGACATGGATTTATTCCTTTAATTTCCTCTTGTCCTTTTAGAACTGCAAGAAGATGACTTAACTGCACAATGTTTGTTCTTCTTTATGGCTGGATTCAATACCTCTGCAACTAGCTTGTGTTTTATGGCCTATGAATTGGCCCTTAATCCCGATATTCAGAACACCCTTCTAGCTGAGATAGATGCAACGCAGGAACTTCTAAATGGTCAACCTCTGACTTATGAGGCCTTACAAAGTATGACCTACCTAGACATGGTAGTGTCAGGTAAGATTTTTCCTTATTCTGAGTACTCAGAACCTTTTAAATCTTTTAACCTGATTCCTCAACAGAAAGTCTCAGACTTTGGCCAACAGGCATAATGTTTAACCGAATTGCCAATAAGCCCTACAACCTAGAAGTTGATGGGAAGTCTTACAAAATTAATGTCGGAGAAAGAATTCTAATTCCCGTTCTACCTCTTCATCGTGATCCCAAATATTTTCCCGACCCATTGCGTTTTGATCCCGAACGTTTCAGCAAGGACAACATAAAGAACATAAAACCCTACACGTATCTTCCATTTGCAGTTGGACCGAGGAATTGTATCGGTAAGCATAAGAGAGTTTCAGAGGCTTCATAATTTTAAGATAATTCTTTAAAGTTTGTCTTTCTTGGATCTTTTATTCAGGATCAAGGTTCGCTTTAATGGAGGTAAAATCAATAATGTACCACATCCTAACCAAGTTTACATTTGAGGTGTCAGAAAAAACACAAATTCCTCCAAAATACACTAAGCATGCCATTCAAATTGGATCTTCAACAAAAATTGAGGGAGGTTTATGGTTAAACTTGGTACCAAGATCAAAATAAGTAGCGGAAAACATTTCTTTAAAAAAAAAACTTTTGTTTAAATCATAAACAAGCTATGACCTAAAATTCCAAGTAAAAAAATTTGCGTGTTTTTAATTGGTAATAAAGTTTTAGTGTGAGTTTTTGTGCTTTGCTTTGATTTTCATTGAGAACTTCTAATTAGAGTCCTGTTTTTCCATATAGGTATTATTAAGAATAAAAATCTGATTACAGGGTGCACAATCTAGGATTCTTTTATTTAGAATCGTTAAGATCGACTTAAAGTTCTAAGTCAGATTCTAAGTCAGTTTTTTTAAGTCTTAAAGTCTTTAGTCTCAAAGTTTAAAGTCTTTATTTAAGTCTTAAGAAAACTGACGTAAAACCTTAAGAGTTTTAAGTCAGTTTTTTTAAAGTCTGACCTAGAATTTTTAAGTAGGTCTTTTAAAAACTGATATAAAACCGTAAGACCGGCTTAGGAACCAACTTAATTTTTTAAGCCCGACTGAGTAGTGATATCCACCTAAAAAATGAGTGTAAAGTTTGAGGTTAGAACTTTTGGTCCCACAAGTGTTAAAATGAATGAAAAAATAGAAAATTAATTAAAAATAAACATCCCCTAAAAATAAATTTCTGACTACGCCCCATGACATTGTAAATCGATGTAAAATAATTAAATTAATTTACAAAAATCGTTTAACCTTAAAAAAGTAATGTTTTCCAAGAATTCACGAGGACAGGTAATTAAAGCGAATTCCCCAAAAATAAATAAATGGGTGTAGGTATGAAAGAACAAATTTAATTTTTATTCGGAAACCATTAAAATCATTATGTCTGACTGTTGATAGAACAACGTGATAGCGCGTATTGTAATGTTATGTACCAAATGAACAGCGTAGTGCACGTAAATGTATATATATATAGAATAATTTCCCCCTAATTGTGGTCATTAAAGTGAAACTGTAGATGAAATAATTACATAAAATGGTTATTAATTATTCTCGGGTTGATTTGAGTTCACAACTTCTCGAATTATCTCTTTTGGGTGAAAAGGTTATTAATCTTCTCCACATTTTTTTCTCTTTCTCCATCGTTATTTTCCCTCCCCCTCCCCTTCTCCAAGTTTTAGTGGCTTTTCAATATAAAGTTTAGGAGAGAGATAGTTTCAATTCTTCCGTTTGGAATTTCTTCACAATCTGCGGAAGTGTTCGTAGTCAATTGCTGGGGCGAGATCGTGCATTGCGCTTGATTTCGCTTTTGATTTCTCAATTCACTCCTCTTCTGGGGAAGTTTCCTCAAGTTTTTGGGTGATTTTTTTTGTCGACTCTCACAAGCACTCAAGTCATCAATTTGCGAGAGAAAAAAAAACTTCAGTGCTGTGGAAGAAGTCCACTCAACATTGGGTTTGGAGTCGTCAAAGGTCCTCAATCACTGATAAAAGCAATTCAAGAGTTTCCATCTTACAGTTTTCTTCATGTTTTTCCCCGCTTAGTTATTTTTTCTTAGCATGTAGCCCATGTTCTTGTCCACATACAAGATGCGTGTTAAATGGACGTGAATGATTTTTTTTCTTTTCGCCTTCAAAACGTCCAAAACACTATAACTTTGCTATCGGAGAGACAAATTAAATGTAATATAAATAAAAATCATGAATGTGAACACGAAATGCCGCCAAAGAACATTCAGAGGGAGCTCATACCTACATATGTAGCATATGTATGTAGGACAAGTTTCAAATCGAAGGTGGGTGTATTCATCACGTGTGTTCCTGTGGGTGGGTAACCAGCTATGGTAATTAGAATTTAATTCCCTCCACATGTCACTGTATTTGTATGTCATATAATACGGCAAAATGCGAATTGGTGGCAATAGCAATTTCCACCATATGCGATGCGAGGAAAGGGTTTTTCCCTTCCGGAGCTTTTTTTGCCAACCGAGGGGCTTTAAACTCTCTCAATTAATTTTATTATTCATTTTGTAGTGTTTTTGGGGATGAATATTACTAAAATTTATTTAAAAAAATGTGAAATCTTGAGGAAAAATTCCTGAAATTATTTTTGAAAGGTTAACACACTGACGACGGGTAAAATACTTCCCAAAGGTTTTTTACGCGACATGTAACAATTAGTCACTGGCGTCCAGAAATGTTACCCGGTGGGACCATAGTGTTCTTATGTTCTTCGCACGTTATCAGAAAATATTTATTTGAGAGAATACTCACTTAAGTGAAACACAATAATATTCTTTTAATATAAAATAATCGAAAACAAAACAATAAAAAAAAGAATAATGTTCAAATTAAAATACAATTTAAATTTCAAAAATCTTTCTTTAAGATTTCACTGTTGTATGTTGAACATCAAATTCAAGCTCACAGAACAGTCAGGGGAATAGTTTAAATGGTATGATAGTGGTGAAAAGAATTTTTTGGACATATCTAATTAATTCCATAATTCTCACTTTTTTCGGGCACCAGAATAAAAATTAGGTTATGTTGAAACGAGAAAATATGCCAGATATGTCAAAAAAAAATGCTTCGCCATCCGTTCTGAACCATTTTGAGAATTTTCTAGCACGTACATTATTTTATATCAAAAATAAATGGTAATATTACCATTTATTTAACGTGAACGAGCAGGTTGATTTTTTTGTTCTAAAAATTCTGAAAACTTCATAATACATTTATTTAGCCAAAATCTTCTCTGTGACAGAGCAATTAAAAAAAAACTAGAATATTCTAAATATCCTTCTACTTATTTCTTGTTTTTTTTTTAAGTTTTGAAAATTTTATTTCCCCTGACATGATATTTTTCATATTTTTTTCTTTATAGGATAATAATATCCAGAATGTTCTATTATTCTATTCATTCTATTGTCAATATCAAGATTAATAGAATAGAATTTTCTAGATATTCCATTTTCTTGTCACATCAATCTCAAATCATTTCAAATTGATTCCAAATCATTTCAGAAATTTAATAAATAAAAATTTTTTAATCATATATGAACACCTTACGAGTCAGCAATCAAAATTTGCTGAAAAAATGTTGGAGAAGTTTTCCTACCGGGTAAATGTCAAACGCAAAAAGAGTGGCAAATTGTTACAGCGTACAGAATTGAGAACTGTCAGTGGACGCCGATGTGCGTCAAGCCGTCCTGGATGTGTTAAGCGACATTAAGTACTAAGTCAGGTTAAGTTTCTTAAGTCAGTTTTAGGATTCTTAAGTACGATTTGTGTTTTCATAAGCCAGATTAAAATTTTTTTAGGTCTTAAAGCTTTTTGTCCATTTCAAACTAGGCCTTAGTTATTGAAGTCAGGTTAAATTGGGAATGAAAACAGTTTTAGTTGATTTTTTATGAATTTCAATACGTGAAGATGATCAAATTCGTCTTTAAGTAGACAAATTGATAAAACTTACAAAAAAACATTCAGTTATGATTTAGTTTGATTAGTTTAGGAATATTTGCCTTAAAAAAACTTAAAATCGTTCTAAAAACTGAAACTTAGCTAAAAAAAAAAGCTAAAACTTTACTTATGAAAACTGTAGTTGAACTTATTAATTTTATCCGTTTACACTCTTAAGTCTTACTCATAGCCTAACCTAAAAAACGGGTTTTGAAGAATCTCTCACTCGCCACTACGTATTAACCTAACCAGAAAAATTTGCCAATAATTTTTCAGGGATTGTCGTTTAAAATGAAGAATTCTTTTTTTTTTTTTTTAAATTTAAAAGCCTTTCAAAATAGTAAAAAAAGATAAAATTTGAGGATAACATAAGTAAATTATTATTTAATTCAAATTAGCAACTTTGGACAATTTATTTGGGAAACTCTAACGTAAAACTTTTTCTAGAGTTTCATAAATCTAACTTTTGAGATTTATTTTCTAACGTTTAACATATATTTCTAATTTATGGCATTTCTTCTCCAGCATTCGACGTTTATTATTTAGCGTTTGACATTTTTTTCAAACGTCTAAATTTTCTTTTCAAAACTTTGACGTTCATTTTCTAACTTTTTATGTTTTGACTTTTGTAAGTTTGAAATTTTTTTATGTTCATATGTAATAATTTTAGCGATTAAAATCTATGCTTTAAGCTGTTTCAAAATTAGTCTATGTAATTATTAGCCTGCAACTTCCTGCTTTTTTTTCAGGTATTTTGACATGGAAACATCCTTCTAGCTAAGCTACGCCAATGAAATTAACATAACCTCAATATTGCACGTAAAGGATTTAACGGTTTTGCATTTAAAATTAAAAATAAATTTTGAAAGCCTAAAGAATTTCTCAAAAAGTTTTATTTTGTCTATGTATTTTTATCTTTTTTAGGTTATTTTACTAAACACTCTAATAGCGTAAAATTACATTAAAAGTCTTTAAGTTTACATAACCTAAATAGTAATTTATTTATGCATCTTATTGTAAAATATTTTTTAATTTCCTAATTGAAAAATTGTTTCTATTTGAAAAACAAATAAAATTGAGCAGAATTCAATTAGCTTAGTCAGGAACATCCTCAATCCGCATATCAGAAGGAAAGTTATTAACCCCTTGGCAACATCTATTTGTCGGCGCCTGAAATCGCGCACGACTTTGGTAGCGCACACGCGGCAATCTCAATTTCATAATTTAATCTAATTACGAAATCTTCTAATTTAGATAATGGACATGCAAATGCGATGTTATTTCAATGTTTTTTTTTCTTTGCCATTGCAATGAAAAACTCACGTTGTGAGCGACAAAGTTTCGGTGGAGGTAACGCGTGTGTGTGACAAGAAATCCCTCGAGTCTTGATAATATCCGCTGTGCTGCGGGAAAACGTTGAAATTCATCAGAATTTTATTGTATGGAAATGTTAATGAAAATGTAATTAAATACAATTTTCCATCCACCCCCATGCCGTAAGGAAGAAAACGCGGAGAGCCTACACAGTGTAATTTATTCGGGTAATAATTTCGAGCACTCCTCACATGTGCCACACAGTTACTTGGCGATGGAGAAGAATCTTGAAATTTATTGAAAGTGAAGGAGTTTTAGTTTCTCTCCGAAGAAAAGGGGGGCAATCGTGCGAAGAGTGAGCGCGAAAAGTATAACAATTTTCTATGCTCAGAAAGGCAATAAATTGACACATTTTTCAGAAGAAATCACCAAAATGGTTTAGAATTTTCTCCCAAGACAGCAAATTTACGATTATCTTGTGCCCCATTGTACGAGGAAGTGCTTTTGTTGAAGAAGAACGTGTAGTGTTGGTAAATGGGGTGAAAATGGGTTGGCATATCCAAGTGATGCCTTCGTGAATCTTAATGATTTTCTTATATCGAGAATGCAGCAGATGTTAAAAAGGAAAATTTATGCAAATATGCAAGAAAATTCAATCTTATTCCACAAGCAATGTATGGTTTTTATTTCCACTTTTTGGTCTGAGAGAGGGAGAGAGAAAAATCACAGCACTGCTCAGGATTCGATCCAATGGTTTCTTCATTATTAATTCTACCTCCCTATTCACTATACTAAATACTATTTTATGTACATAAAAGTGAAACTCTGTGGTATTATGAGTTAAAGAACAAATACGTATTATTCCACGCCAAGAATTTTAGAATGAAAGTTTGTTGACCATTTATTTGCGAAATTCTAACGTTAATCATTTTCTAACGTTTGTTGTTCATTGTTCAAAATTTTTAACGTTTCTTTTCAAACTATTTTTATTCCCATTTTCAATGTTTAGGAATTTATTTTTAACGTTTGACTTTTTTTTCCAACGTGTTGACATTTCTATTAAAAAATTGGACGTTTATTTGACGAGCTGAATTAGCGGATTTTGACATTTTATCGATTACTTAAAATTCAATTTCAAATTCAAATTACTATCACATGACGTTTCTTTTCCAAATATTTTTCCCCATTTTTCAATATTTGAGAATTTGTTTTTAACGTTTGACATTTTTTCTAACGTGTTGTCATTTCTTTGGAAAAGTTTGACATTTATTTGACGACGAAATAAGCAGATTTTGACATTTTATCAATTACTTCTAATTAAAATTCCTATTACTATCACTTGACGTTCTTTTTTAACGTCTAAAATTTTCTGTCAAAATTTTGACATTTACTCTAACTCTTGTCGTTTATTCTAACGTTATTTACGTTTAATTTTTATAGTTTGAAGTTTCTTTTATTGTTTGACATTTTTTATCAAAATTATTTGAAAATCTTGAAATGTTTAGTTTTGGAAATAATTTTATTGACTCCTAAGGAAAGAAGGGCTAAGCTGTATAAACTTTTAGGGTGTTCAGACACACAAGCACCCTAGCTACGCTACTGCTTGCAGGTTTGAATACACTGTCAGTTTTCCGTTCGTAACTTAACCCTTTTGCGTCCATTGGGTCATACGTATACCCAAATGTGAAACATTTTATTTTTTCCAAATTTTATTTAATTCATTTGTTTTTCCAACTTAGAAATGCGTAAAATTTACGTAAATTATGCCAATAAAGACAATTACAAAGCATAGAGAAGAAATGTGGATAAAACTATGGAGAAAAGTAGCGTTTCATCTGAGAATTTACCCTCAGCTGTATATTTTTCAAAATATCAAAATAAATATAAAATAACAAAAAAAGCAAAACAAAACAGAGAGAAAGAGTGGACAAATTGTTTTTACATCCCTTCATTGAGCTAAGA
The DNA here is from genome assembly GCF_024334085.1 of Lutzomyia longipalpis. NCBI lineage: Eukaryota > Metazoa > Arthropoda > Insecta > Diptera > Psychodidae > Lutzomyia > Lutzomyia longipalpis. The sequence continues at coordinate 22,994,970 of NC_074710.1, read as the reverse complement.
TTTATTTCCTTATACCTACTCCTTTGCTTCCTTATTGTCCATTCAGAGGAAGACAGAAGGAGTAGCAACAAAAAAAAATGCGAAGGAAATGGCAAATAACATTGTAGAGAAAAAAAAGCTATGAGAGAATGAGACGTGAAAAGGGCAATAAAAGTGAAATTTTCCTTTCTTTAATTTCCAACCCATGAAAGCGAGAATCTTTTGGATTTCCCTCCTAATTTCCCTTTTTATTTTCCCATCACACTCCACACCATTCACGGGCGGCAATTTTCCACCCATAGCCCCGTGTGGATGCGGTGTGGAAGACCTTAAATAAATTTATTATCTTGTAGGATTTTCCACTGGCTTATTTTTTTTTTTGTTGATGCGGCATTAAAATTTTCTTTTCTCTCCCTCCCTCATACTTGGAAAGTCATTTGCCACACATAACAACTCTATTGAGGACACAAAAACAACATTGCCGGGAAAAACTCTCTCATTGTACACCTCACCGTAACAAATTAAATCCCTCAAGCGCGCCTTCCATGGCCAAAAATAGGCAAAAATTACTCAAAGTTTGTGTGTTTGGCTTTAAACGCCCTCTCTTACCCAAATCCACCTCACATGCCCCTCCACCTACATTTGACACCGCATAATCCACTCTAATATCCTCCTCCTCACCGTAGAAAATGCGACTTTAGCTTGTTGATTTAATAATAAATTAAAAGGGAACCAATAAATTGGGTGGCGCAGTGCTAAAAGAGTCACACAAAACTCCTCAAAATAAACCCGAAGAAATTCATTACAGAAACCAATTCTGGGGAGAAAATGGAGAAGAAGAAGCGGGAGAAATGTATTGGAAATTCCAATCCATCTCCAATTTTTCCCCACGAGATGTATGACAGCTGAAGACGGAGGAATTTATTGGAATAAAAATAACAAGAGCGATTTCATCCTCTTCAACCGTCATCAATGACACTCCTATGTTGGATAAGAGATCCGTGTGAGGCTTTAGTTAAAAAAGAATGAAAAAACAGGGAATTACAGGAAATCAACAACAAAAGGACTTAGCGCTTTGCTATGTACATACATATATGTATGTATAATGGTTAACAATAGAATTCAGCGTGAGAAAGAGATTAGACGGAATCACCACAAAAAGTTGAGGTTGATCCAAAAAGAGGATCTTGTGATTGATTTTTAAGCTCTGTAATTGGATAATCTTTGTTGGCTTAGACGCTTTGTCTTATTGAATAAATTAAATAAATTAAAATAAAATAAATTTTTGGGTTTAAGGAAGACCTTTTTTTGGTATAAGAATTTTGGCTTTCTCAAACTCATTAATGATTTTTTTTGCTCCGCTAAACCTCAATTTTATTTCAACTCATTGTGTTTGTTGAAGTCCTTACAATCAATTACCTTCTTGGTTTGCGCAGTGTGAGGTCGGTGGGTGATAAATGTTGCTTCCCCGCCTTGAAGAATTTCGCATAAAAATGCGGGTAAAAATTTTATAGACGTCACACTATAATTTTCCACCCACACAGCTGTTCTTTCCCCGTAAACACTTCCATGCATTTTAAGGTAATATCGTAAATCACTCACACATGACTTTCATCAGTTGAATGAACAAAAAACTTTCGTTTTAATATTATAAATATTTTATATTTTATGCTCCAGAAGAAAAACTTCTCAGAATATTAAAATTGCTTACAGGATCTCCTTTTGAGAAAATTTGCCATGTAATTGATTAATTGAAGCATGAAATGTAATTTAATGCCTCACATAGTTGAAACAGACACTTTTGCTAACATTACGTATTATGAATTATAAATTTTCCATATTGTATGAGGAGTTAGAATAAATTTGTAGCAACAAACATGACGCAAAATGAGATGTATCGATGGCTCAATTTACGAGCTTTTCATGTGACAATATGTGGAGCTTAATGCATTGTAAATAAATTGAATTATTCCAAACAATCGAACATCAATAAATTTACATTTGATCTGCGAATTATCTACCATCCGGCAAATGTACCAATTGTCTTATCATATTAGTGAAATCGTGAAGCTCCCTCTACTCATGTCAATTACAATAAACAAGAAAATTTATTGTCTTGCCCCTTCAGAATCCCCAAAAGTGGATCTTCTCCACCTTCTCTCTCTCTCTCTTTTTCTCTCTCTTTGTCTCTCTTTGTCTTTTCCTTTAACCTCCGTCATATATAGCCCTAAAGCAATTGGCCAAAGTATGGGGACGAGGTATAAGTTAGGTCATCGAGCTTTTGAATACAGTGAGGATTCGCACTTCGCAGTGAAAGCGATATTTATTCTCTAAAAGTTCTTAGAAGACATTTTTTCAGTAAAAACATCTTTTTCGGTTTTCACTGTGAGAATTTAATTAATTTCTAACTTTAAAAAATCAGTTATATTCATTTTTTGGAAAAATTACAATATTTTACGTTTGGATCTACGTATGACCCAAAGAACGCGAAAGGGTTAATGTATTCAAATAAAACGTCAAAGGTTAGGAACGTCAAACGTAGAAAACGAATTTTCAAACATTGGAAAATATTATTGAACTGCAGAAAAACGTCAAAAGAAAAATAAACGTCAAGTCTAGAATAAAAATGTCAAAGAGCAGCTGAGAAACGTCAAAAAATAAAATAAAACACATAATAGTATAAAAATTTGTAAAAATAATATAAAGAAATGTAAATATCTCAGAATAGAAATGTCAAAAGTTTGAGAAAGATAAGAAGCATCAAACCATTACTGTCTAGATATTTCAAACAATAAAAAAACGTCTTTTAGAAAAATAACTTCAAACTTCAGAAGAGAAATGTCAAAGGTTAGAAAAGGAACCTCTCAGTGTCAAAAGGTTGCCATAAAAAAACCATTAAACATTTAAATAAACATCACACAATAGAAAATAAATGCAAATCGTTAGAAACCGTCAAACTTTGAAAACAAAAGACAAAAAGATGTAAAATATTAGAAAAGAAACGTCAAAAGATGAAATAAACGTCAAGTCTCAGAAAAGAAATGTCAAACGTTAGAAAGAAACGTCACACCGCAATTCAGGTACTTCAAACGTTTAAATAAACTGTCTAAAGTTAAAAAAACTGTCAAGTAAGATAATAAAAATTCCTACAATAGAATAGAACGGTTTTATGTTAGAATAAACGTCTCACGTTAGAAAAAAAATTATCTGTTGAATTACACGAAAAAGAAATTGTCAGAAGTTGCTTATTTAAATCTAAAAGCTGTTAATACAGTTTAGTGATCTAAATTATTCCCTTCCTACGAGTCCCCACTGTATTTGGGGCAGGATAGTAAAGTTTTGGCATTCTTTTTCGATTTATCTCGATATTGGGGGCTACTGTAAAGTTGAAAGTATACACAGAATAGATTGAGTTTAAAATCCAATTTAACTCTGTGCCATTATTCTCCACCCGAATGTTTCCCAATTTCCCATTCAGGAAACTTTAATACATTATATATTTTTCCATGGAATAACAATAGAGTGGACCATACGGTGGTGGTCGCGCAAGGATAAAATTAAAAATATATTGAAGAGAGTGAAAGTTTAATTTAATATTAAAAAATAAAGGTGGATTGGATAGTCTTTGTTCCGTGTGAAAGGTATTGATGAATTTTTAAATTTAGTCGGATATTTTAAAGTCAAGTCAGAATGAAAATTTAACATAGAAGAAAGAGAAATCCTTTCAATTTACGTTCATTTTCAGTGTCGATTATTGTAATTGAAATTGCATTTAATCTACTTTAAATGAATAAATTTTTCACATTTCCCTCCTTTTAAAGTAAATTTCAATGAATTTGAATTTATTTACCCAGAACAATTTTTCATTTGTTACCAATTAATTGCCACCACCCATTTCCCCCCCTTTTCTCCACCCTGGAAGGTTCATAAATTCCCAAGGGGCACAGGCAGACATTTATCGGTAGTCATTGGGAATAATTATAAAGTAAGTGTGTGGGTGTGCAAGCATATCCCAAATGGTTTTGAAGCAATAAAATTTTGTGAACGTGATGGGAATTCGTGGAAAAGCATTTAAGGTGTAAGGAGATGGGTTTTTATTCCATTCAGTTGGTGCTTTTTCTTACTTTAGATGCCAGTTTTTTAAATGGTTAATGTAATATTCGTTTTTTTCGTTGACTGAGCTGCCGTTTGTCACAAAAATAGGCAATTCGTTGTGATAAAATAAACTCATAACTTCTTCTGCAGCACCAAATCTCATTTACAGCATCTTCACGCAGTGCAGCCTTTTGATTTTGCTTAAACCCGGAAAATTCTGCAAAGTCTCTCTTCAAAATTGCGTAGAAAAGTCAATTTTAGGAGAAAATTTTCGAAACTTTTTACAAAAAAAATTCAAAAAAGCTTTTCCTTTAACTAATTCAATTTGAAATTTGTGAAAATTCAAACTTTTTTGGCGATTTTTATGCAAAAGAAAATTTTCCAAGTGTACTAAATGCAGTACATTGATAAAATTTGGAGTTAAAAGAAACTAAACTTATAAAAATAAAGCAAAACGTCGCTATTAGTACAAAGATGCGGTGTTTTCCAGGACTGAGTCATTTAAAATTTAAAATCAACGGTTATTAACGGAATTCTCTGTCAATTATTTTACGGATCTTAAAATTTATGAGAAAATTATTCCTTTTAAAGATTTTCCTGGAATTTTCCTTAAAATCTTTATAATTCATTGAAAACAACATTCCTTAATGTTTCATAGAAGGATTCTTTCACACAAAGACAAACTGTTTAGGCTGTACTACATGTGCCAACTGTAAAATTCCCAAAAAAAAAGTCTTAAGAAAATTTCCCGGAAAAAATGTCTCTTCGACGGACATGCAAAGATGGGAAGATTGCACGAGGTAACCTTTATATGAAAATAAATTTTGTTTACTGATTTTATTACATTTCCTTTTATTCACTGAAATGTCCTTTTTTCTAGGTATTTTCTCCCAAGCATATCTTTGTGTATTTCACAACTTTGCGTGTATTTCAAAATGTAAATTCCATATACACAACATTTTTTGGAGATTCCATTCGGCCAAAAGCAATAAATTCGGAGAACAAATAAATATAAAGAAAATTGAAGGAAAAAAGAGATGGAAAAGTGCTTTAAGGATGGCAATAACGCGCAAGAAAGTCCTTTTTGGCTCCTTTTTTTCCGACGGTGTGTTTGTGGGCAAAAGAATGAAGAAAAAAATAATAAAGATGGGAAAACACTGTGAGATAGGGAAAACGTATGGTGGGTGTTGGGGATGGGTGGGAAATGAAAATAAATGTGTAGCACTTGAGTGAGTGATTTCGGAGGGGTTTTAAGGTCAATTTCAAAATTCCATTCCATCCCTCCAGAGGAGCCCATTGAGCATTCCATTGTGGTTATACAGCTAATTTTTCAATCTTCACAAAAGCCTCTTCCACACACACACACATACTCACACATACATAACACTCTCCACATATTCCTATGAGAGTGGAAAAGCTCAACTTTAGAACTTTAGAATGAAGAATGGAAGATTTAATACACCATCCATACAATTCGTTGAAGGTGTTTGATTTATCTCGAATCGATTGATGGAATGAGAGATTTTGTGCTAAGAATAATGTCGATTTATTTGTGATCAAGAAGCATATGCTCCAATGCTTTATTGGGTAGTATTTAATACATATTTTTTAATTCATGTATAAATTACATTTTTCTGCATGAAACAAATGATATATTTTTAATTAGAGACAAAAAATCTTCAACAGAGTGAAGCATATGCTTCATGGATATAAAAAAAAAAACTAAAAAAAAACCAAATAGGGGCGTGGTCAATATCTCTCATGATTTATTTTATTCGCCCGTAAAATGTAAAGAAATATACCAATTGAAGCATATGCTCCAAATGATTTAATGGGTATAGTCTAAAAAGTATAGCTATCACGCTTAAGCTCTAAGCACTTAATGCTTAAGATTTTACACATGAAAGATCGAGAAATAACAGCGTTGTTGTCTTTCTCGTACTCACTTAAAGGTTATGATGCACAAGCACTTGGAGCTTAAGTTGATGATAGTTCCGTAACACGTAATTTTTAATTCATGTAGTATAATAAAGTACATTTTTTGCATCAGTGCTCCAATGATTATGTACTTTTAGTCATAAACAATATAAAAGAAAATTATCATTATTGAAGCTTATGCTTTATGGACATAAAATAATTTTGAATATGAATAGGGGAGTGGTTTATATATTTCTTTATAACAAATTCTACCTGAAAGAATTTTTTAAGGATTCTTCTGAATAAAGATGAATAAAGTCCTTTGCAAACCAATTAAGTAAAGTTTGTATAATTTTCCACTATTTTAGATTTACATTTAAATTAAATATTTTTTACACAAAGCACGTATTAAATAATTTTTTTTAATTGTTAAAATATTTTCTTTTGCATGTAATCAAAAAACTCATATTAAAGTACTTTTTGCCCCTTGGTGACTCATCTCCTTTTTTTCCACAAAATATATCCCGTGGGCGTGTATGTGTGGCATTCTCGGAGAAGGGTTTGCAATGTGGGTAAAAGGAGTGCCAAAAAGTCCCTGGGAATACCACGTGGAGATGAAATGTATGGAATTTTGAGTGGTTTCTTCGTTTTGGGAATCTGTCGTGTGTTGAGCACCGGATGAAGATATAGAAAAATAAATCCTGACTCCTCACATTTTGCATATGCTTCGCCATCGGGATTACACGAACTGTGTGGGATGCCTGTGAGTTCCCTGAGTGGCGGAGAATTTCATAACTTGCCGGATTTGGCATTTCCTCCCTCGACATGTAAGAAAATCTTTGGGACGTTTTTTTCTACTTCTCCTTCATCTACCCACTGCTCGTGTTGAAATTTATTATATTACACCACCCACCTCTTTTTCAGGAGGGTGGTGATGGCAAAAAAATGCTCCGCGGAAGATTTTAAAAAGTACATAATTGATTGGGGTTGGTTTGACGGGGGAGTCAAGACAGAAAAAAAAATGATCTAAACGTTGAAGGGAAAAACACAAAAAGCCACTTTAACGGGGCCCACCCGCATTTTTTTTCCCTTATTCTTAACTTCCATGAGAAAGTTTCGGATTTTTTCCATTTTCAACTTTTAATATTAAATTATTGGTTGTTTTGACGCAAGCGGCGACAGGCATACGGGAGGATGACGTACGCGCGTATGTCCCTAGCGGAGCTGATAGATTTCATTTTAATATATTGAAATTATCTCGCATGAATACACTTCTCATCTCCGCCCTGAATTCATTCGAATAATTTGTTTTCAAATTCCATTTTGGACCAAGGGAAGAGCAAAGAAGTCTTTTTTTTCCCAAGAGGACAACCAACAAAAAAATTATCTTCTTTTCATTTTGAATGATTTATGTTGATTTTCAGTGAGAAATTAACCTCCCCATTTGGCGGAGTTATTTGTAAATTTGGAATGAAAATTAAATAAATCAAATGTGGTGTAGTCTACAATTTAGCTAACTAATTATAGTTTGTTATTTGCAAAAAGGTTATTTAATTATTTACCTGCCTAGAGAGCCAAAAGTAGGTGATTAGGCACGTTTCACATTTCCACGAATTTATAGCTTAGCTAATGACTAATTTATTTTGGTGAGAATATATTGATATTCTCGTTCGAAGGGAGTGGAAAATTGAAAAATGGAATTGAAAGTAAAGCCTTTATTAGAGTCAAAGCCAGGCAGTGATAATGCGTCCATCATTTGAGAGTTTGTAGTTCACAAACGGCAAATTTTGGAGGCTTGAATTAAGATCGTTTAACCCTATTGGCGGCAAGGGGTGTTTAACTGCAAAATATTTTTATTGTTTTAACGAATAATCCGAAGATTAGCGAATAATCACAATATTTCCGAAAATCTGAATATTCTCATTGCCAGCTAGAATTTAGTACTTTCTCGGTTAGAATTTACTTTTTTAGTACATTTTAGGATTAAATTTAGTACTTTTTAGGCTTAAATTTAGAACATATTCGCCTCAAATTTAGTACTTTTTGGGTTAAAATTAATATTTTTTCCTATTGAATTCAGAAGTTTTTCGGTTAGAATTTAGTACTTTCAATAATTGAATTAACTTCTTAAGATAGAATTTTAAAAAGTAGGTAGGTACTAAATTCAAGCCGAAAAAGTACTAACTTCAATAATTAAAAGTTCTAAAATTGAAAAACATTTGCCCTTAATTTAGTACTTTTTCCGATTGAATTCAACATTTTTTCAGTTAGAATTTATTATATTTTTAGCTAGAATTTAGTGTTTTCGACAAGAATTTAGTACTTTCAATTATTGAATTTACATCTTAAGATTGAATTTTAAAAAGTACTAAATTCTAGCCAAAGCAATACTAAATTCTAGCTGAAAAAGTCTACTGAATACAATGGGAAAAAGTACTAAATTGAATTTTACTTTTTCGACTAGAATTTAGTACTTTTAAGGCTTTTGCTCCTCAGTCTTTACCGATTAAGGACTAAAAAAAGAAATATTCGTCTGTTGTATATTTTGATTTCTTTAGCAAATCATTAGAATATTTTTATTCAGTTAAACACCCCTTGTTATCTGGTGAACTTTGAGGCTTTTTTTTTGTGATTATTAATGAATAGTTGAAGACAGATTGTAGAAAGACGTTTTCAGGTGAGAATGTTAAAACAAAATCGTAAAATTAAGCTACTTCACAGCAAAGAAATGCGAAACTTTGGCCAACTCCCGACATTGAACCCTCGCATTTAATTGGATCTACATTAGAGGGTTTGAGTTGTGGCGAATGTTAATATTTGCGCCCGGAAATTTAGTACAACATGTCGCTTCCGGGTTGTATTGAAATTATGTACATGCGGAGAATAGATACCATCCAAAATATCCCCCAATCAATCACAATATTTGACACATTGTATCAAAATACATCGAGAATATGAACTTCCGTTTGCCTCTGTTTAAGCTTCCTCTATATGCTTGTTTTATATGTAACATATATAACTTAAAATGTTTCCTTTCATCGTAAATTTTTCCCCACAAAAAAAAATAACATTGTTTGCTAAAAGAATGCAATTTCTCTTTATTGTTCAAGCTTCTACACTGCAGCTTTTGGAAGCTTTTTCTTTTCATTGCCATTTTTGTCTATATTATGGAATTATTTGAAATTCCATTCGTGGAATCTTTCTTGCAGAAATTTATTGTACCGTACTAAACAAGTGAAGGAGGATTTATGGAAAGAAAATGTTTATGTAGGTATAGAAGAGAATTTCAAGAGAGAAGAAATGGGGATATTTTGCGTGCAAATTTTTCCACCAAAAACAGAGTGGAAATTCTTTCAATTCCATTGAGCAATTTACAATTTTGTACGAATATTTCTAAACTCTCTGCATGTTGTTTCGTTGAGGAATTTTCTATTTGCCGAGGAGAGGTAGTGAATTGAGTGAAATAGGGGAGACATGTTGCGGGTGAAGGAAGTGAAAATTATACTTTAACACGAATTGCTTGCAGTTGCAGCACTCTGCATGTCATTGATAAGGCCCTTAGTGAGGGTTCTTGATGAGGTGCGTCAGGTGGGGTGGTGCACTTCTGCACACACAGCCGAGAAGGGATTTAGTACATCCGCCTACGAAATCCTCACACCCCCAGTTAGTGTCCTCGTTAATATGCAAATAATCCCCAATCAACTTGTGGCTCACGGACACGATGAGGGAGCGGATGAAGTGAGGCTGAAGCATGAGCATGAAGCATACGGGCCGAAGGGAGAGAGAGTGCGTCGAGGGTGTACTTTACCCTCGATCTCAGAAATAATTACACTTACGTGATCCCCGCGCATTCGACGCACTTGACTGCCTTTGTGTGGTGAATGGAATTCCCAGCAGGAGAGGCACAAGTTGCCAATAACTCACACGCTATTTTTCCCACCACAAACCCAAGGGGACGACAACTCCTCACACAGCTCCTCACGAGGGGCTCATTGAAATTCAAGTGGTTACCCCCCATCAGTCTCCCCCCAATAGGCCCCCGGAGGGCTTCCAAAAGGGGGTAATGCCTCCAACCTCCTCTGCTAACAGCAGCAACAATGCTGGAGTTTTCTCTTGTTTTCCTTTGATGATTATGAGGTTTATTCGTCGAGGTGTAATTACCGAAAGAAGATCCAAATGCCTAATTTTGGTTTTCAAACCTATACCTACCTATATATGTTTTATATGTAACATTATCTACTTTAAGGTATATCAGGAATATGGTTGTTCGTTTCCATTTACATAAACACACACCCTTATATTTATGTTCAATATGTGTAAACATATGTTGATTTATAAGTAGAAGAACAAAAAATCATAACAAGATTCTAATTGTGAATCGATCTTCAATTGAATGGAACGGATTAAAAATTTGTAGTTTGAGAATTTAGAGGAAAACTTGTTTTTATTTCTGAAACTAGAGTCAGGAAAATTAGACAAATATTGGGCCCTTTTTAGCGACTAAAGGATGGAATTTACTACTCAGTGGGGCTTAAAAATTTAAGTCTGTTCTTAAGGTTTTAAGTCAGTTTTTATAAGGCCGACTTAAAAATTCTAAGTCAGTTTTTATAAATCAGACTTAACAAAAAAATGACTTAAAACGTTAAGACCGACTTAAAGTTCTAAGTCAGACTCTTAAGGTTTTAAGTCAGTTTTTTGTAAGTCTGACTTAGAATTTTTAAGTCGGTCTTATAAAAACTGAACTTAAACCTTAAGACCGACTTAAGAACCGACTTAAATTTTTAAGCCCGACTGAGTAGTGAATTCCACCCTGTATCTTCTTCTGTGCAAAATTTGATTTATTTTGTTTGTTTTTCACAAAGATTAATTCAATATTACATTATTCCATGCATTTTGTGGGAGAAAAGCTCGTAAGAAATATCATTCCGCGCTCTGGTATGAAAATAACAAAGATAGGAGAGCAAGATAGTTCCGTAGAGGGTTGGTGCGGATGATGATCCCATCAAGTTTTGGAGAGAGCACCACACATATCGTTTATTCGGGTTTTCCAATTTTGCAGCTCTTTCATATTATACTGTGAAGTCTAATTGACATTTTGTGTAATTGGATTTGTACGTACATACACCCCTCTCTCATGGGGGAGAGATGGGGGTGAGATAAAAATATTTTGTATAGATATCCTTCATCATTTGGTATCTCCTGCAAAAGTGTGGGAAAATCCCACATTTTCCTGGTGCAGGAGGAAGTTTAATCACTGGAATTGGTTCAAGACTTGAATTTTGTATTAGGGCGGATTGCTCTAGGTGAGCCAGGTCAGGGTAGTCGGGGGTGAAATTATGTACTAACGTTGTATATTTTATGTGTAATATAGTTGGTTATTTACAGAAGAATTTTGCGCGCTCTCAAATACCACCTAATGGCCATTTCTTGTGCACATACACGGTAAGCGCGCTCTCTTCCTTTTTTGATGAAAAGATATTTTCCATACACACAAAAAAATTTTAGCAGTGAATACTAAAAAAATACTGTTTTGTTTTTAAAATGTGTAAAAATTTTGATTCAATCACGAAAATTCGCGATTATTGCAAAGTATATTATGAAAAGCTTTTGATTTAAAAATAAAAACGATTGAAACAAAAGCTAAGCAATTTAAAAACTACTATGCCCAAATTATTGATTCACATAGTAATATTTACTACGTCAAATATTGAAAGTATAATTTTAGGTTTAGATTCAATTTCTTTCATATTTAAATAGTAATCTACTATGTAAAATATTTAAAAGTATAATTCTTCGTAGGTAGATTCAAAATTTTTATTTTTGATCCTAATAAAAATATTAAATGTTAATTTTTTTCCATATTGAAATCACTTTTTCTCATACGCAATATTAATTTGAGACAACTTGAGGAAATGCTAAAAGAAAATAGTTTATGGACTGGAAAATAAAAGTGTACAGTGAAAGGATATCTCCATTGGAAATTAAAAAGAATTACAATCTGAACGATTTAAAAAAAAGGTAAAATTTTTTAGAGATATTTTGTATAGCTCAGCTTCTACAATGAAATTTACTTTCCAGAAAAATTATATTGCCCGAGATCAATGAGAAAAGCCTTATTCGGAAAACTGAGATTGGCCTGAACTCAACAAGGATGACGGCGTCGAAAAACGACCTTTAAAAAATATACGGAATAACGTGGATGGTATGTAATATTATTGATATTTTTCCATTTGATCCACCATTTAATTATAATATAAAATTCATATTTTTCAGGAAAAATCCAGTCATATCTCCCAAATCATCAAAATGGAAAACCCGAAGGAAGGAGATCCAGAGGACGACAAGTTCAGGCAGCAAGAAAATTAATCAGGATGTGCTAAAATATTAAATTACGTATGTATAAAAAACGTGTAATCAAATATAAGAAGGTGAAAATAAAAAAAATGAAATCAAATTGAAAAGCAATGTGTTTTAATTCTGAATATTTTAATATCTAAACCAATAAGAAATGATATCAATAGGGGAGACCGGGGTAAAAATAGTCATTTTCGAATTTTCAAATGTCAATTTCTCCGAAGTTATTAATCGGAAAAATCGGAAAAAATTCTGGTGGAAAGCCCTACCAACCTATAATTTTTGACAGTAATTTGGAGGTTATGCGATCAGTACTTTAGGAGTTAAAAATGAAAATAGATTTTTGGCCCATTTCCCAAACTTTTGCGTATTGAGAAAAACACGTTTTCCGAAGTTTTCCTTCAGCAATTTTCCAATCTGATAATTTTTCTCACTAGCTGGGTTACTACAGAAAACATTGCCAAGGTGTATTCTTCAATAACTTTTAATGATTTTTCTCTACAATTTTTTGAATCAAAACATACCCCTTGGGGTAGATCTAGTCATCCCATGTAAATCATATCCCAGCTAGCCTCTTGTGGCTGTGGCTCCTGTGGCTGCTACGGGGATCCACAGTAGCGCCACCAGACAGTCCCAATTCGTGGCTCTTTCAGTTTTTGCCGTGACCGAAATTGGCGGCCACAGGGGACCCACGAATGGTTGCAAATTGTGACCATGCAGAATTCAATGAATCTTGAAAATCGTATTTCACGTATTTAACACCAATTTAATGTAACAGAAACTTTATAATTTCAGATAGAGATTACTTATAAATCGATATCAATCGGAAAAGTATAGAATTTTAAGAGAATTAAACATTTTTGTAAAAACGGCCACGAGAGGGTCCCAGAGCAGCCACAGCGAGGACGAGACGTTTACAATTTATGTGAAATATTAGCAGTTTTTTAGCTTTTTCTTGAAAATAAAATATCTGGGCATCTTTAGTATGTTGATAACAACTGATAAATATCGTTTTATCTAAAATACAAAGAAAAAAATTTTTTTTCAATCAGCCACAAAAGTAAAGTCACAGGGGGTCCCCTTTTTTTTGGTTAGTGGCCGCCCTGTGGCTCCTACTTTGGGAAATTTCCCAAAATAATTTTTTGAGCCACCACCGCGGCGCTAGTTATGTTGAGATATTTTTGTGTGAAAGAGAGGCACATAAACGTCATATTCCTATACTCTTCTTACTTATTAGAGAAGATTACTTGGTGACAGACCCAAAACGCATTAGGGAGACAAGGATAGAAAAGTGAAACAAATATATATCCGCAAGCGGTGCGCGACCCACGTGGACGGCCACTACGCGGTCACCACACGGCCACAGCGATCCTAAGAAGTGCATGACGTCACAGCGATGCTTCTCACTCACAAGAGCAATGATTCTCCGGGAGATCATTGCCAAATGAGTTTAAAATAAAAATATTAGAAAAAAAATATTTTTATATTTTTGAATAAAAATATGCTTTTACATTAATTTAAATAATTAAAAATTATCCGAAGATACTTTATTAAATTTTTCGCGTTTTTAATTCCATTTTATCAATGCTCTCACTAATTACTAATTATATTTTTTGAGATCGTTCAAACCAAAAATCATAGTTATTCATTTTTTTGTCAGAAAATAAATTATTTTTAAAAAATATAAACCACTATATTGATATTTGAGTACGTTCAAGAGAGAAAATAATGTTTTACCGCACCTGCTAAATATCACGTTAAACAGAATTTTCAATCTTAATCTTAGGTATGAATTTAGGTAAAAATTTTGACACAAATATTACTGTAAGTATTTTCCTTTAGTTGAGACAATTGCAGGTAATAAATGGGTTTTATGGTATTGTACTGCCGAAAGGCTTAGTAAGGAAAACTAAAAGATTATGCTCCAGGTAGCAATTCGAGCAGCACTTGGGCATCAATGCATATGTTAATATTGGAAATACCCAAATGTTTTGCAAAAAAACTCTTAAACTTTCCAGTAAAATATAAGAATTCATTTTGTTTGCAGAAAATTCATATTATTTTAAGTCTCGAAAACAGCGTATTTTCAGTTTTTAGTCTTTGCAATAGCTATCTATTTTACATAAGCCTGCGAGAATAATGTTGGTAATGGTTCCCTATTAAGCCCATATGAAGCACGTGGAAAAATATCATTACAAATAATCTCATTTTCTTTATAATCCTGGACATTTATTGGCATAAAACAATGTCAGGACCCTTCAAAAAGGGTTTAGTTTAGGTTTTGATCAATTTTTTGCAATTTTATTATTTTACCCCAAAAATCATCAATTTTAAATCATTTAATTAATAAAATTACATTTAGGACCCGCATTTTGAAATTATTCATTAAATTTCAAGACGTAAAGTGGATATTGCATTTATTTCTGAATGATTGATACCCCGAAAATCTGATTACAAAGTTATGATAATTCTTTGACATATTATTGTATATTTCATGAGGGAATATACCATCGCCATGCCCTCTATGTATGTTGTAGAAATATATTTTGAAAGAATATTTTTGGGATATTTTTGTGGGAAATTTTTTTGGATGCTTGCGCCGTAGCCACGAGCCATCCACAGAGGGGACGTCACAGTGACCGGTCACGATTTATTCCCCATTTGTATGTCACTTGACCGTGTGGTGGCTGTCTGGTGGCGCCCACAGGGGCGACCCATGACTGCCACGAACCGCGTGGTGGCTGCTGAAGGTGTGCTGGGATGGGAGATCGAAATTTTTGGCATATTTTGTATCCATTTGTTGCAAAATGGAGTGTTTGAGAAAATCGCAAAATTCTCTGTTTTAGTGCGTATAAAAGTGAAATTCCTTGTCGCGAATCAAAAGGTGAGAAGTTTAGCTATCAACTACTATCAATCTCTCAGGTGGAAAATCATTGGAAATGCCGGAAAATTCGACCGACTTTATTTAGCCAACTGGTGACTATATTTACCCGCCGCGTTTAAAAATAGTCAGAAGCGGAAGGGTTTAGGAAAAGCTCGAAAACTCATATTTCCCGTGGAGATAGAGAAAAGTGGTCTGAGACAAAGTTGTAGGCCAGGAAATTTCCTATAAGAATGACCTATCGAGGAAATTTTCTTGCCCTTGGGGAATCCTGCAGATAAGGATTTATGCAAATTGACTATTTTTACCCCGGTCTCCCCTACGTACAAACAATGAATTTAAAATTGATGCATAGTAAAATCTAATGTGTCTTTGATTGATTTGACCTGTGCATAGTACAAACTACATTATGCATTATTGGCGCGTTTTCAAAAGCTAACATAGTAGATTCTAAAATGCAATAGCTTTTGAAGCTACAATATGCATTATAGGCGCGTATTCAAAAGCTAACGTAGTAGAATCTAATGGAATTTTGTATGGGAACAGTATTTATTACTACGCGCATTTTTTTGTGTGTAGGCATTATTCATTCAGCCATTTCTGCTACTCATCCATTGCTATGTACATTGGTGTGGACGAACGATGGAAGGGAACAACATAATTAATGTTTACCATTGGCAAATATTGCTGGAAGCACGCGCAACTTTCAAGTGCCTTCCACCAAGAGCATCAAACTACATATCTACTACTCTACGTGCTATATACAATGAGCGGGCATAATAGATACATACACATAGAGACTTGAGAATAAACGACAAAACAAGCCGAAAAGAAAATTAAAACAAAACAACGTGAAAGAGTGAAAAATGTCGAGGACTTCAATTGAATTTCATCTCTCGACACATCATTTGAATATGGATGAGGTGCTTGTGACTTCAATGACTAAACCAATTCATTCTTCATTTACTAAAGACAGAGTATATAGCCCCAAATGTCACTCACATTGTTTACTAATTACTCCAAAGACTCACTGAAAAACTACAAGAAGGAATAACACTGGGAAGTCACGAGAGAGTCTATTTAATCAACTATACAGTCGTGGGTTTCCTCTCGGCAAGACGTTGATCGGGAAAAAGAAGTCATTTATCTCGAGGGGTTGTGGGAACCCAAACCCAGATGGGAACAGAAAAACTTGTGGGAATTATTGTGAAGCAAAAAGGGGAATTGTTTCCCAGGAAAGCTCCTAAATTTTCCGCTAATTATTAGCAAATTTAATTAACTGAACCGTCAAATTAACCCTTTTGCGTCAGGCGGATCAAACGTGAAACATTCAATTTCCAGGGGCTGTATTCTCTGAAAGTGAAAAACTCTCGTGATAAACTCCCGAAGGTTTTTTGCAGGGAAAAAGTGAGGAAAACTTCATGTAAGTGTGATCATCTTAGATTATCTAAGAATCTAAGATTTTAAGCGCTAAAGCCTTCAGGAGTTTATCACGGGAGTTTTTCATTCTTAGAGAATTCATGCCTAGGTATTTAATTTATTTAAATGGTTTTGCAAGTTAGAAAAAATGTGTTTAATTTATAAAAAAAAAATACCCAAAAACATATGTTTTAGCTAAGAAATGTTCTTTGAGAGTATTCACAGAATTAATATCGTGAAGAAAACTTCGAATGTTTCAATATTTTTACGTTTCATGCTATCGTGAAAGGGTTAAATATTGAATGAAAAGTACGTGATAAATTGAAATTTTTCTAGTTTTGTCAGGGACGTAGTTAGGGAGCATGTTTCAGGGTTAAAACAATATAAAAATTCAATAATCTCAGCTCATACAGAAAAAAAGACAGATGTTAGAAATTCTTCAAAAAATTTTCAAATAACTAAAAAACCGTTAGAAAAAGAAAGACGAATATATCAGATTCAAAAAACTGATCAAAATTTACAACTAAAATGACCGAGAATTCTTTTACAACCAAAAAGACCCTCAAACTTCGTTCACCTCGATAAGGAAAGTTATAACTTTTCCATACATACTACTTCCTCCCACTCACCCTTCACTTATCCCCCAAAAAAAAAGAACTTACGAGTCCATTTACCTTGTTCATGGGATTTGTCATGTTTACGGCAGCAATAAAAAAAACTTTATTTCTCACGAATCTTTCAGCAAAAATCCTTTTTGCTTTTCCCGAGCACATGAATGCGGGAAGGGAGTTGAGTTAATTCGCTTAATCCACAAGGTGTGTGTTTATACTCCCATACATTTTTAGCGCTCTCTATACCCTTCAGTGCGGGCCTGGGGGCGTGGGGGAGGGGGTGCTGTATTGGCTAACAAACCTCCTCGTCGGTATCGAGGCAATGGGTGAAATATGACTAATATTTCAATTTTATTCTCGACACACAATGTGTGGTATGCAGCAGTAGCTGTGAGAGTGGATGATAAACAAACAGGTGAAACTATAAATTTAAATATATCACTCTCTCCTCCCCCTCCCCTCTTCCCTTTACCATCCCTCCTGCAGCTGCACCCATGCCCTCGTGATGTAAAATCCAGGATGGGGAAAGGGGTTGAGTCGAGGGGCATTTATCTGAATAAAAATATTCGTATTATTTGGATGATTTGCCTAGGAAATCAAAATATTTAGAGATGAAAATTTCCTTTTTTTTAGTTTTTTAAATCGGTAGAGACTGAGGAGAAAAAGTCTAAAGGATACTAAATTCTTGTTGAAAGAGTAAAAATCAATTTAGTACTTTATAGTCTTAAATTTAGTACATTTTTCCATTGTGTTTAGTATACTTTTTCAGATATTATTTACTATATTTTTCAATAAAATTTAGAACTTTTAAGACTTTTAATTAATTGAAGTTAGTACTTTTTCGGCTTGAATTTACAATTGCTTTGGCTAGAATTTAGTAATTTTTAAAATTCAATCTTAAGAAGTAAATTCAATAATTAAAAGTTACTAAATTCTAATTGAAAACATATTAAATTCTAGCCAAAAATGTATAGTAAATTATAACCAAAAAGGTTGTGAGTTCAATAGGAAAAGGTATTAATTTTAACCCAAAAAAAATTTAAGGCGAATATGTACTAAATTTAATCATAAAAAGTACTAAAATGATCTGACGACTTTGCATTTTTGAGTGAATACAGAAGCTGTGTTTCTTTGAAAAAAGAACCACAGCTGAATAGGTAAATTCTAACTGATAAATTACTAAATTCAAGTTGAAGAAGTACTAAATTCTAGTTTAAAATTAGAATATTCGTATCTTCGGAAAAATTGTGATTATTCGGTTCTTCAGATTATTCGCACAAAAGAATGAAAAAATTCGACAGATAAACACCCCTTGGGTTGAGTTAAAGTTGAAAATTGCATCATTGAGGGGTTTGGGGCATAATTCATACAGTCGCCCTTATCCTATATTACATAGTTTTTTCTCTAAAACTCTCCTTCGCTCTCTCTATAAATTTTACGGGAATATCAATTCACTTCGCCATTTATAGAAGCGACCTACATCTTGTATAATCCACACACCCCTCTTCGCCCCCGTGGGGATCTACTAGGACTCCATGCAAAGTATGTTAATAATCCACCGCACCCCGTGTGCTATATACGCGTGCATATATAGTACATAATATGAATGAAGGGGGTCCTTGATAATATTTCATGAATAACGTTGAGCTGCCACCGCATATCGTTCTTGATACGGCTTTGATGGTTCACCCAGGGCGGGTGATTGTGTGTGTGTGTTAAGGAATTGCCCCCACATATACCGAGTTGAAGTGTTTGAGGGTTCTATTTACCCTTCAGCACCTCATCCAACCCCCATATCTTTAGCCGTGGTGCTCAGAAATACTTCATGGTTTAGCATTACACACTCCAAGTACACTCATCTTGTCTCTCTAAAACCTAACAAGGAGCACCCCATTCTAGAATGAAGGTGGCCGGCTTTCCAACCACCCCCAAAACTTATCTTTCCGAGGAATAACATTTACATAGTGTGTGGCATAGTTAAACTTCTCCGCGCGCTATTGCATGAGTTTGCGGTCAAATAACCCGAACTCAAGCAGCTATCTACCCAAATTGGGTCATCAAATACCTACATTCGCAAGTGAAAGGGTTGAAAAATACTTTGGAAGTTTGCAAAATAAATTGGAGAAAATCCATATTTACCCTCCATGATGGGGATTTCATCTCTTTGCGTTTGAAGTCAAAAAAAGCATTACTGAGAAATAAAATGATCTCCAAACCACATTAATGATTTGCGGAAAATATTTTTATGGAATTCTAGGAAAGCAGCGTTAAAAAGCATTAAAGTGAGGTCTTTTTCACTGATTGCATTTCGGAGAATTTAATGGCAAAAAGGCAGTTCTTGGAAAGGATATATTAAATCCTTTTTTTCACTAATGGACCAGTAATACAGCAATCTGAATGATTATTATATGAGATATTTTTAAACTATTTGCCCATTTTAGCTCAGTTTTAGCGGTAGTTTTAGTTTGTCGGATTTGAGTGTAAAAAATTGCCTTAAAAACCTTAAAAAGTATTTAATTTTCACAAAGTTTGAATAGATTTAGGTAGAAGAAGAGCTTTGACCGTCTATAAAATAGATGGAATTTACATTATTTAAGGAATCTCCTCAGAACCTCTAAGGAGACCTCATCTGGCTACATTCTAATGGTAAATTTTAACATTAACAAACTGAATAAATATATATATTAGGTATAATTATATACATACGAAGGAGCTAAAAAAATGTACAGAACAGCCCATAGCCCAGTCGGGTTAAAAAATAATAAACGGAGAAATGTCACACCGGGTTGAATGTTCGCAGGAGAAGAGAAAATAATTTTTATCTTCAAGCAGAAAGGATTTTTTTATTCGTATTATCCCCCTCCTTGTAAGACATTGCTATGTGTAACCTCAGATATGACATGGAAAATCTGAGGGACACATTTCCATTTACAATAGAATGAAATACTAACATTTTTATGGCTTTAGCTTCTGGAGAGAAATGTTGGGGCTTTTGTGTCCATTTCACGGAAATCCTTCTTAAGCGGTAACCATAGAAATCTTTAAAGCTCCTCCACTGCTGGCTTCCTTAAGATTACTTTAACAATCCTCCCCCCCCATTAAGCCATCTTGTCCCTGCCACTCTTTGCCTCCTCACGGTTGCAACGGCTGCACAAGTAGCTCTTGCAGCATCCACTCCACACAGACTGTGTGCTTCTCTCATTTTATGCTGCTTTTTGTCACATCTTGCACCAGTACGATGGCGGCGGAATGGGAGATGAGTGGTGAACACAATATTCTGTGAGGTGTGAGACGACGAAGGAGGAACAACAGGAATGGTCCATGTCATTCAATGTGAGGTACACAACGTACTATATATGAAGGGGGCACTAAAAAGGTTTTGCGAGTGGCATTGTGCCATTCAATTCTTCATGCAGAGTGAGGATTTTTTCGCACTCAGCGGCACATTGGGTGGATTGGTAAAGAATATTATGTACAACGCGAAAGGGGGATGCGGTGGGTAAAAATGGCATTGTAGGCTTTCTAGAGCTGTCAACATTTTACACCGCAACACCCATTTTCAAAATGCCATTGGAGAGCCATCATGACACGCGAATTGTGAGCATTTCACCCTCCGCGTGCTTCTTTACGAATATTGTGCGTTGAAAATTCCATTTGAGATTTTTCAATAAAATTGCGGTTGAATGTACGCAAAGGCTGAGCGAGGAAATTCTGTGTGTTTGAAGAGAACCCAATGCTACGGGATAGAAACAATTCAAGGGTGATTTCCATACGAAGGAAGGGGTTGATTGTGTGTTGCGTATAGCACAAAAACAAGGAAGCTAAAGGCTACAATGAAAAGAGGAGCTCAATGGGGGGCAAGAGCAAAAGAGGTCCTTTGGCTCGTTCCCTCTTTTACGAATCAGCGGGAGAAATAGAAAATTCATATCAAATTCCATTGATGAACAACATGGAGGGATGAAGGCAGTTGGGAGCTGAGGGTGGGAGTGGAATTCTGACGAGGATCAACAATGGATGGGGACCCGTATAATTTGGGACATTTTGTCCTTTCACTCCTTTCGCATCATCTCGTTTGCATTGTTGTCACTCCTCAATTAGAGGATTGAATTTGATTTTGAGGGACTCCCCTCGCTGTGAATGTGTGTGGGTTTGCACCAAGGGGTGTCTATCTGGCGAATCTTTCGAATATTCGGTAAATAGTTCGAATATTTCCATCAGAAATCCTCTTTAAACCGAATAATTTTCTTTTAGGCCTGAATTTAGTATTTTTCATTTTTTAGTTTTTTTTTTTTGCTTTTTACTACTTTTAAGACTCGAATTAAATACTTTTTACAACAATTTGAGCATTTTTTTTTTATTAAAGACCTTTTTTTGGTTTGAATTTAGCATATTTCAGGCTTAAATTTACTACTTTTAGGTTCAAATTTACTACTTTTCAGATTGGAATTAAGTTTTTTTTTAAGTTTATTTAAACTAATAATTTATTTTAATTTTTTTTTAAATTCAAAAAACTTTTTTCTGATTGAGTTCAGCACCTTAGGCTTGGATTCAGTATTTTTTTTGCTTAAATTTACTACTTTTTAGACTCAAATTAAGTACCTATTATAGTTTTAAAAGATTTTTCACTTTAATCTGAACTTTGAACTTTAATTCGATAAAATTTTTTTCTAATTAAAATGAACATAATTTTAAATTCAATTTATAGCATTTTTTGTCTTGAATTTAGTAATTTTTTGCTTAAATTTACTACTTTTCAGACTCGAATTAAGTACTTTTTATCCTCAATTTGAGCCTTTTTGGACTAAAATTCGAAGAATCTTTTTTTGGTTTGAATTTAGCACCTTTTGAGCTTGAATTTAGTATTTTTGCTTATATTTACTACTCTTCGGCTTAAGTTTACTACTTTCCAGACTCGAATCAAGTTATCTTTTAAGCTCTTCTAAATCTGAGCTCTTTGGGACTAAAATTCTAATAACTTTTTCTACTTGAATTTAGCACGTTTAAGGCTTCAATTTATTAGTTTTTGGCTTAAATTTATTATTTTTTGGCTAAAATTTACTACCTTTGAGACTCAAATTAAGTACTTTTTGGAGCTTTCCTTTTCATTCTGAATCTTTTTGGACCACAGTTCGAATGACTTTATTTTCGTTGAATTTAGGATCTTTTTATACTATGTACTTTTCAGATTCAAATTAGCTACTTTTTAAAGGTTTTCCACCTCAATCTTATATTTAAAAAAAAATCTGCTTGAATTTAGCTCGTTTAAGACTTGAATTTAGTAATTTTTGGCTTAAATTTACTGCGTTTTAGAGTCGACTTAAGAACTTTTTTTTAACCTCTTTCTTCTCAATCTGAAGTCTTTTTAGACTAAAATTGATGACTTTCTTTCGTCTTTTTAGGCCTGAATTTAGTACTTTTTCTTGTCTTTTGCACATAATTCGTTCTTTTTATGACCAAAAACACTAAGAAGTGTTAATCTGCCTAATATTTTGATTTCTTTTTGCTGAATTATCCAAATATTTCCAAAAATTCGAATATATTTTATTCAGATTAACACCCCTTGGCTTGAACCCTCTCAACCCTCGCTGCGTCCCCCCTCACAAAAGATTGAAATCAACCCTATATAGGGCCCGTGCAAACTTCCCAATGATCAAAAAAAGGTTTTCCAACAACACGCACACACCAATTGGATTATAAACTTTGGGCTTTAGCAAAGCACCCACAAGCACCATGCAAAGCACCCATGAGTGGTTAATTACAACGCGGACAAACAGGCAATGGACGGTTTTTTCTGTTAGCTGTCTTCACTGCAAAAATCATCAATTTTAGCACAAACCACAAGATTAATTTGTGGGCAATCGATAAACCCATTCGGTGGATTACATACATAACACAAAAGCTCGTGCAAAATTCAAACCATATTTTCGACGCTATGCAAACCCAGAATTAATGTGCGGCGGTGGGGTGGGGGAGGGGCAGGTTTGCGTTTCTATGGGTACACACAGGCAAAGAGGAACTAAAAACAACGTAATTTAAGCTAAAAGTCAAGCACCATCCTTTTCGTTATGTAAATAAACTCACACAGATGCCCGAATTTCATTTAAAACATGTTAAGGTGAAAGACAGGGTAAAGGACCTTTCATGTGGGGATTAAAATTGTGCGAAGTTCGTTGGTGGTGTTGGATTTAAAAGAGAGGGCAGGTCCTTAGTAATTTGGTAGTAAATAGAATGTTTTTGTTGTAGTTCATGCTTCTACTATTTTTTTAAATTAACTTTTGTGGCACCCTAGCCTAGTGGGAACCTGTAAGAGTGTGTCAGCAAGCTAGCTCAGTAGCCTCAACTCTCAATTTTTACTTTTTTACAAAAAAAATTCTCTTTATTTTATCGGGAATAGAGCAAAGTAGAAACTTCCTTTGCACCACCTCACAGGACAATATAAAATTTTGACCTATTCTTAAACCTTTTTTTAATGTCTTTTTTGCCCCACACTCCTCTATTTTTTTTCACACAAACGCCCCCTCAAAATGCATCAATTGCATCTTAATGCAAAATGCAAATCTTAACAGATTAGAAATACAAGTTTCCCAGAATTTTCAACTGAAATAAAGATTTTTCTGCATTTTTTGCAGAACTTTTTCTTCTTTTAGTTGTGACGGTGAAAATTTCTTCTTCCACCACCCGGAAAAATAATTTGCATTCATACACAAAATGTAAGAAAAGTTTCTTCGCTTCTTTGGAGATTCAAATAATAATTAATTCATTATACACTCATTTACTTTCATTTCTCACTTTGAATTTTCATCCGGAATCGACGAAGAAAATCTCTTTTTTTCCTCTTCTTTTCACATTCTTTTAATTGGGGTTCTTCATTGTGTTGCTTTTGCTATGTACATACATTTTCACCCGCATTGGACTATTTGAAGGCGAAAGACGAGAATTATAAGAATGAAATGTTTGTGTATTTATAGAGAGAGAGGGAGTGGATGAAATTTCTCCCCATATTTAGTTGTGTTTAAATTGAGAGACACCCTGTAAATTAATTACAAGCATATCGTGCTGGGAAATCAGCGGAAAAACAGAAGAAAAAATTGACCATTAGCACGAGGGATACTTTTGCGCAAAGAGTGTGGAATTTCACGAGGAATTTCCTTCTCGAAGGAGTCTCTGTTAGATTGTGTTTCCGCAATTGAAAGGCGAGGCTTGGTGGGAAGTCTACAATGAAGGAAAATTCCTAATAGGGTGTGCTCTTTTGTTTTTATTACATGGAATTTAAAAGAAGTGTTCTGTAGTTGTTTTGTGCTCAAAATAATCTCAATTGTCAGCCAAAGTAACTTTAAAAAGAAAAAAAGATTAAAGTCTAACCAAATGTTGTGATTTTTTTTTCACATAAATCTTTTTTTTTTGCAATAAATTTTCATGATTTCATGTTTTTTTTAAATAAATTTTAGAGCCTAATTAAATTATATATAAAAATGTAATTTACGACTTAATATTCTGACCGGTCATCAATACAAATTATCTCTACGAGGAAAACTATAAAAAAAATTAAAAAAAAAAAACTAACATATGAAACTTGTGAATGTCACCAATTGTACGTTGGAACAACCATGCAGAAATTGTTTAGCAGTATACTTTCGTTTCTATTAAGAGTTTCTTTTATATTCTCTTCATCACAAAATTATTCCTTTGGTCAGAAAAAATATTTACTTTACCTAGAAAAAACATTCCAATTAATCAGGATATTAGGAACATGATTAAAACAACTGAAAACATCGATAAAACATCAGCGCAAATGTTTCATTAATGCATTAGAAAGGCCTAAAAATCTGGAATTGCCGTTTCAATTTTAGGGAGAATTTCTTACGAATTTTTTCAGCTGATTTCAGTGAAAAGTAGTGAATTTGTATGGAAACTTGCTTTTTATCTGATTCTCTACAAAATTTCGCTTATCCCGCTTATCCTGAATTAAGAATATTTTACAAGATTGAATAAATTTCTTCCTTCTGCGAAGAAAAATTTCAAATTCCCCAAAAAATATAACCACTCTACCCCACACTCCTCTATTCGTTACCACAAAATTCAAACTCAACCTTGACCTTTCCGAAATGTCTGAAACTCAATCAAAATTTTAATTTATTGCCTTTTTCTCGTGGAATTTTCTCTCTGGCAAATTGCAATTTCAAACATTCCTCCTCATCTCAAGGGCGAGGTTTTCTTCTCAATAAAAGACCATCCCATCCCTTCGAAAAAAAAAACAGCCCAAAATGAAGAGAAATTGGAGAAAAATCATGAATGAGAGAAAAGAGAAAATAAAGCGTAAAATCACATAGAGCCTATTATGGAATTTTTTCTCTTCTTGGGATTCTCGCTGGTGAAGAAGATACTTTGTGGATAAAAAAAAGCAACTCTTTGAAATTCATATTGATAAAGAAGAAAAAAAAAGAAAAGAAAAGCTCTTTTGGGAAAATATTAGATGAATTAAATATATATTTTTGTGAGTTGAATGAAAGTGATGTCAAAATTGGATTTCCACCCCAAAAGATCCGAGAGGTTCTCTTTGCGGTGGTTTGAGGGTGGGATGAAGGAGAATTTTTAGAAGATTGTATATAAGAAAGATCTTGACGGAATCAATGTGGATTTATTCCTAAAGACTCTGATGAAATTCCCCGACAGAAACATCTCGAGAGAGTGGGAGAGAGAGTTCCTAAACATTTCCGTATACCTTCGGATAAAAGACTTCATTTTGATAAATGATTTATTTGCTTTTCCTTCCCCGGAATTGGTGAACTTATCGATTATCACGAAGATACATTTTGTGGATGGGCAGAATGCGCGGTGGGTGGGGGTGCCGTGGGGGAGGTGAGTTTGCGATGGGAGAAAACTCTCGGGGCTGGAAGAAGAAATGTTTTCCCTCATTAAGAAAGTTTTTTGGGCACGGGGAGGCTTTTCTTTTCGTTTCGGATTGCAATTAGGGCGAAGTGCTTTGCAGTATATTTTTGTGCATCAAATTAACGATAGAGGTTTTAAGGCGAAATGGGAAATTCCAGTTTTCCCAGTGATTTCAGTTTGAGTACAGCTGCAGTAATTAAGAAGTTGTAAAGTAAATTTTGTATTGCAACCCAATGCCAGCTCACAGAAGCAAATACAACTCAATTAAAATGGTTTTATTACAGTAACGACGAAATCTTCATTTACAAAAAAAAATAAACAAATTAAACAATAAACTAGACTAACTTTGTTTAATTCTATTATTTCTATTATTTCGTGATAATGAATTAGATTTATTACGTCGTAAAAAGGATTAGTTGAAGTTGAATAGTTACCCTATATATGTAGCTGTTTAAAATTAAAAAAAAATATCCGATTGGTCCTGCGGGTCTAAAGAAAATTGAGCAAAAGCATAAGTCTTATCGGGTTATTATATGATTTTACTACGATTATCGTTTCCGGCTGCATTATGAAAAGGAAAAAGGAGCAATAAAACGAGTTCTAGGAGTTCTGACATTTTGTGAGAGAAAAAAGAATAAAGGATTAAACGTGAAACTGAGTCAGTCAGCCAGAAAAATGAGTTATTCCAGCCGGGTAAAGTGCAAAAATTAACGTAGGGGAGACCGGGTTAATCCTTATCTGCAGGATTTCCCAAAGGCAAGAAATTTTCCTCGATAGGTCATTTTCATAGGAAATTTCCTGGCCTACAACTTTGTCTCAGACCGCTTTTTCCTATCTCCCCGGAGAATATGAGTTTTCGAGCTTTTCCTGAACCCTTCCGCTTTTGACTTTTTTTTTAAGCTCGGCGGAAATATAGCCAAAGACGATTTAACGTTGAAAAAGGACGATGCTTCCCTTATTTCCCATAAGTAACCCAAATCCCCTCATTCATCGCTCGAAAAATCCCCCTCATTGCATTTTCCACCTCATGGGAAAATAGCTTGGAAAATAGTTTGGAAAAATAAAATTGGCAAGAATTTGAACATCAATCAAATTGAAAAGTTTTTTGCCAACTTTAGAAACATTCGACAAATTGAAAGAATGGATTATTTCACGAGTGATGTGCTTGATTTGTAATTAAAAGTTTTCCACGAGTAAACATTTGAGGGATGATTTTGCAACTTTGTGCACACACAACTCTCAAAATTAATTTACAGTGTGAGGAAATAATTAGAAAGTGAGAATTCCCACGGAGGGAGCCCAAAAGTTACACGACGAGGAAACATTTTCAGGCCAAAAGGAGTCTATGTAAATTTAGGGATTTTTTTAAAGGGAGATTTCAAGCAATTATCTACCTTCCCTTAATCAATTCACAATGCGTGGCGTGCCCTTGACCATCATTCAGGAGAACTTCTTCCAGCTACTCTAAAACGAAAAAAAAAACCTCCAAGAAAACTTTTATCAATGTCCTTCATTCTCTTTTAAATGCCTCGTGGTGCCTCGTGGTGCTGTCGATGGAATATTTCAAAAGAGCGTGCTGGAAAGAAGGCTCCAATTACGATTCATTGACAAAATGATGATTAAACAAGTTAAAGTTGAAATGAGTCTCTCTGAGCACACTGTCCCATCAGACACTTGCGTGACTTTCAAGTGCACACAACTCCCCTTAAACAATATTCTTTCTTTGGGATGAAGACGGAATTCAGTGGAAAAGATGATAATTCATCTTCTGGCGAACAGAAAAAATATTTCTGGCGTTTTTTTTTAAATGTCAACAAAAATTGTTTGTCAAGAATAGTTTATTCCTCGTGCGGAAAAGAAATTTGTGCAAAAGAAATAAACATTTCACATGAAATTCACGAGAAAATAGGAAATTTCACAAGAAAATGAACAATGGAGGAATATTTTGTGAACCGAGATGTTTTTGTGAATATTTATAGACATAATAAATACATATAATCATATGTATCTACAATATGTAGAAGAATTTTTCGAATATTGTGATTATAAAAAATAATCTAATAGGGGAATGTGGCACAATTCAGACCTCTTAAGGCCTTTTTCAATCCGTTATTACTTAAAACTGATATAACATTAAAGGTAGAAAGTTATGGGAGTTAAAAGAGCATTAAATGGGCTTTAAAATAGTACCAAATTTAAGAAAATTACTTTTTATTTTACATCATTTTTTCTCCTTTTGCGCGGACCTTTGGAGGTCTGAATTAAGCCACGTTCTCCTACTAATATAATGACTATTTCCAGTAATAAACTGAACAACCTTGTGAACAATGCCTTGTACGGGAATGGCTGTGCGTGTAAGTGCTCTGTAGATTAGTTTGAGGACTGAGGGTTGAGGTTACTAGAGGAGTTGACCAAAGCCCTGTAGCGCCCCCCTATTCAGGGCGCCACAATTTTATAAGAATTTTCACTTAAAAAACCTAAAAATAAAAATAAATAAATAAAATCCTCACACCGTTTTTATTTTAATTGTTAGATTGTAAAATTTTAATTTTTAAAGTTCCTTTTACTTTTACATATTTTTCTTGCCACTCAAGTTGTCGTCAATTCTATTAATCTCCATACCTACTCTGGGAATATTGAGATTGTTGTACATAATATGGGAAAAGCAAGAAGTGGATGTACCATTTTACGCATTGAGATATCCTCATCCAACTATCTATGGCAGCATCCTTTTATGCTCTCACTGTGACAGATAAAGTGAGTCTGTGTGCCCCTAACAAGGCTATCCTGTGGTGAAGCATCTTTGATGCAATAAATCGGCAGTGTGGTGTTATGACACATATTCAGCACACATGGAGCGATAAATAACGTACCTAACCCCTTTTCTCGGGAGGGATGAAAATGTGTGGTCTGATATGTACTGCAAGTCATATTTTCCCATCTATATACACACACAGCTCAATTTCCAACGTCTCCTCCATTCAGCTCATGATGTGAAAAGAGTAAATTGCGTAAGAGGCAACCTCCACCCCCACAGTACCACCCTTTGCCTCCCCTTTCCCCCCTCCTCTCGTCCTTTATGTAGAGGAGCCCTTGAGAGGAAAAGCCTCATATTTTACCCCACAAAAAGCCACCCCTGCGACGACAAACATATACATAATATACGGAAAAGGTTGCGATGAAGGTGTGGGGGGTGGTTGAAGCTCCTTCACATGGTGGGAATCACGTGGAGTTGTGCTCTCACGGTAGTTTCGGGCGTGTTTCATACTCCCAACACATCGAAAAGAGAGAGAGAAAAAAAAGACGAGGAGAAGAAGAAAATTCCATCACCCAGCTCACCAGGCTGCCCCACCAAACCCACCCCTGTCAAACATAAATTTCATATGTAGCTCACCGAAATGAGGGAGATAAACGCAATTTATATTTATGGATATTTCCAATCGATTTTGCTGCACGAAAGTCATCAAGACGAAGGCGAAAAAATCCACCAACCGTCATATATTGGCATCTTTGACACTTTCCCACCATATTTTAGGGCACCACTGGGATGAATATTAATAGCTCCCACACATACTTCCGGAAAATCCCTCGAGGGACACCATTGGAAAATTATGTCACTTCCACCCAAACTCCCACACTTGCAAAAGTTTGTGATTAAATCCCCAAGTGGGACGGGGGTAGTTCTTAAATTTATATTCAAGTTTATCTCGTAATTTAGACACTTTTTTATGCTTAGCATTAAAATTAATCAAATTTGTAAAATAAAACTAAAAATTGACGAGAAAACTAATCTCAGAGTTTGAAGAAATATTCACAATCTTAATCGATTTACTAAAAATAATTATTAAATTTTATTAGGGTACATTCACCTGAGAACATAAGCAGAAAAAGCGAGTGAGCGTAACAAGAGAAAATTCATATAAGTTATTCTTTGATTAAATTCAAAATATCATTCAAATACTGTCATGTAGGGCTTGGATATTGTGTACCGTAAGACAGGGTGTTTTGGGATACGCGGGTTGTTTTGGGATTTATTTTTAAGAAATTTTTGTAAATACAGATATAAAAAAAAGTGAATAGCCTCCTTTTAAAATAATAATCGAAGAATTTTCTCTTTTCCTTTGCTTTGTATTTAATTTTATTCTGTCTCAATCTGACCAAAATATTCTCTAATTCTTACGTAAACTTACAAAAATTCCGCCACAATAGTAATTTAGTTTTAACCCTAAATCGAAAAGTCAAAAACTACCCCGTGGGACGGTACAATGAAAAAAATTCCCTAAACCATTTTACCCCTTGAATAAATTCCTCTTTTGAGTTTCAGTTGCTGTTTTCTTTTAAAACTTTTCACAAACATTCGCAGTCCCCGCCCCCATATACATAATTTAAAGTAAATCCCCGTGCTAAGCGATAGAGTAAACAGTGAAGGTAAATTTTCCAAACAAGAGCATTTAGCTGCAATTTACTTCAAATGCTAATTCTTTATTTATTTATTTAATACGGGGGTGGGTTGTATTTTATATTATTTGCACACCACTTGATTCTAAAGAGCAGACTCGGCCAGCAATGGGGTCAGTGAGTAGCCCAACATTGACTTGTACCATTTAACCTTTTCTTCTTCTCCAGAGTTGGTTTGGAATGTTTGAAGAAGCTCCGTACGTGGGTAAAGAATATTGCTTCTATATCAAATTGTTCTTACACAGAGAAATATAGATTTTTTTTCTTTTTTTGCTTTTTAAATTATGAAGGAGTGGAAGGTTTTTGTCTATGTTATTTAGTCAAAGAAAAAATCTTTCAACCCCTTTAATTTGTGTTTAATTTGAGCTTTACAATGGCGCTGGGTATAATTTACCATTGATTAACTCTAACGTGTGAAGTACACGTAAGGATAAATAACCTCAAAATATTATTCTTATACCTACATTTTTGTTTTGTTGACTTTGAGTGTATAAAAGTGTAGAAAAAATTTAATTTTCATAAAAGCTTTGACATTTTAAGAAATATCGCCAAAAATTTACTTTTCTGGACAATTTTGAAAACTGATTTTGTAAAAATAAAAAAAAAGTTCTTAGACTGCCTATACTTAATTACACATACCTACTAAAAGTTTCTAGGAAGTTGGTAAAGGTGCTTAGACAGAAATTTATTCAACGGGATGTTTTTTTTTTTAATTCAAAAAAACGTTAATAAAACATTAAAGGACTACTAAGAACGATAAGAGGACAAGATTTATAAAGATATTGTTGAAGAACTTGTGCAATTCTAACGTTGGGTGTTTGTTTAAACGCTTAAAAGTCCCTCCAGGTCCTTTATTTAATCTATTTTTCAGATTTCTGAATTTCTTTTAAGTTTTCTTTTCTAACGATTTATATATCTTTTCTATCATTTTTCATTTTTAACATTTTTAATCAATTTTTTAGCCAAAAAAATTCTTTCAACCTCTAAAGAAAAACCTTGAACTGCTTAAACTTTGAGTGGGCTTAGACACCCAAACACCCTCCTTATCTACGCCCCTGATTTATTATAACGTGAAGAACAATGGACCTTATTCAGCCAATAAGAAATCCTTGAAATCTTTGAATTTTGTACTGAAATTTCAAGATATCAAGCGAATTTCAAGGGTTTCTTAGTCGCTGAATAAGGCCCATTATGTAGCTTTTTTTTGCATATTCTTTCCTTTTGTTTATCACTTACGGTTATTTTTACTATTTCCACCTACCCCTAAATTCCCTAAATTATAAAAAAAGAATCAAAGATTTTCATTTAATTAATGACATTGTAAATTTCCTTTTCAGCATGACTCAATAATAAAACGCCCCCAAATCTCTCTCCCCTTTAAAAAATCTTCCACCCTTCTGTGGAATTTTTTTTTAAATGCCATTGTGCGAATATTTGGGGTTTAATTTGTCCTTCTACACATTAAGCCCCAAATGACACGTTTGTATGGTTGGAAAAAAAGCCACCCAAAGACCATGGTCAGTATGTCAAAAAAAATGGAATTGGATTTTACGCGGGTGGGTTTAACGTTTTGCCTCAAAAAAAAAAATTCAAATCAGAGAATTTTTTGGGTTTTCTGTGAATTTGCTCTGTTTGGTATTTTTGCGTGTATTTGAAGTTTATATCTCGGACACTCACACGGGGTATATTTCCTGGGGTTTTCACCTCACCCAAAAAATGTTTATATGTGTACCAAACTAACCCATGGGGGCGCGAGGGTTGTGTGAGCCCACAGCGGGAGGGGAAATTAAATAAAATTCGCTCACGTGATGATAGCGATTTTTTTCTGCACAGAGGGTTGTACGTGTATGTAGCACATAGGGGGTGTTGTGGGAGTAATTTTATTATGTTTCTGTGCGGGGAAGGGGGAGGGGTAGAAAAGAGGGAAAATCTCACCATTTTCATCGGTTACGATGGGTGACACGGATGTTGCGGCACTGGAACTACTCCAATGGGAAATTGAGCATATTATCCAAAAAAGGGTGTAAATAATCCACAGAGAGTCATTCTGTTTGCTTCTCACTGAATTCCATATATCACAAGATGACCGCTCCATCACTTCTTATTCCTTTTTCTTGCTCCTCTTTTTTTTTCCTTTAGCACATATACAATAAATTTTCCAGACCCTTCACACACGTTCTTACGTTTCAAACCACCCACTACCCTTCTTCTTTTGCTTCTTTTTTTATTATGCTTGAGATCTCTTTTTTTTTTGGTTCTTCTGGGGGTTGGTTTTCACTTCTTTTCACCACCACCCCGTTGAAGAACCTTTGGGGTGCTTCAACACTATCACCACCACTTGGGAGCCACAGGACACAGAAAAAACATCAAGCTCATACGATCCCCGTGGGATCACACACACACCACCCCGGATGTCCCAGAAAGACGCACACAAGGGTTTCGGGTTCTTTTTTTTTCACTCTATGTGAGCTTTTACCGGATGTGTGGAGCTTTTGAAGACTTTTCCTTTTTTTTCCATCAAAAAAATGTTTGTTTTTTCACAAATTCACATTTTCCCCTTCTAAAACAAAGTGCAAGAAAACACTGAGGTGCTGCATTGACACAGATATCCCTTATCAACCCTTAATTGTCACAACCATGTTCTTAAGAAGTTTTCCTTTGCTGGGAAATTGACTGCAAGAAATAAAAAAAAATTGAAAATTTCACTCCAACAACCTCATCGTGAGTTTAACAATCAATTTCAAATTTTCCCATTCCGCAGCGGCCTGAAAATCCCACATAGCACACACTTGAGGAAATTGAGCAGAAATGGGTGGGTGGGCGCACACACACCTGGGGGTTTTCCACCCAGTTTATTGTATATTTTCTGGAAGAGAATTTCACCGAAAAAAAATCGTTGGAAGATTTATTTATAGAATCTTCATGGTCTCTGGGAACCATTAAATTATGATCGATGGATTTCTTTCTCCTCAGGAGCCCTCAAGGCTCCTTCCTATAGGGGGTGGCTCGTGCAAAAAAAAGCCACCCTTCGCGCTCACGATACTCTTATTTGCACAACACGATTTTTTATTCACATATTCTGTATGAATGTCCTTCTCAGGTGCCAGAATTAATATTCTTTATGCATTAATTCATGGGGTCACAGGTATTTTTTTTCATCCATCCACATTTTCTACGTGGGCTACATTTGGTGACAGCGGCGGTGTGCAGGGTGCCATTGAATAAATCACCATAATATCCAACTGATTGATGGGGATTTTACGTCTCACACCTCTCTGCAAAATTCAAACCAAAATCCACCACAACGGTCACACACACACCCCCCTTTTGGCTTCTTCAGGGGCTGTACCCACCTCCGCGTGCGAAAAAAAAATCCACTCAACACAGAAGAATGAGTGCGTCGATCACTCCACACCTGCTTGAGGTGCTACACGATTAATAAATTCCCTCTTCTCTAGTAGAATAGGAAAAAATTTCTTTCTTCCTCCTCTAAGCCGGCGTAATGGCTCCGTAACACATCCACCACGAACGATGGTTGAGCGTGTACTAAAGCAGAAGACATACCAATGGCAAAGCAACCGCAACAGCTTCTCCATGTTGCGTTCTTCTCGCGCTCTCACAACATGGGGAATGTTGGTCTAAAAACGCCCCTGCGCAGGGGAAGAGACCATCATGCTGCGTTTACAATGCAGCATCCAACATAAATCGGTCTCGCTATGCTGCATTTCTGGCATCGCCAGAAGTCAACACTAACTCACTTGTTTGGATTTTATGTGGACGAAGAGCAAGGTCGAATTGCTAATGAGGTTAATGAATTTCTTCTTCATGATGATCTTTTCGTTGGGAAGATTTGGCTTCATATAGCAGGGGAGGCTTTTTCTTAGTGATCAAAAGAAATTGCTTTTCAGTTGTAAATTAAAAAAGAATTTTCAAACATGGTGAGAAAAATGAATTAATTTAAAAAAAATGTCAAAATGTTAGAAGAGAAACGTCAAACGTAAGAACAAATGTCAATATAAAATAAATGACAAATGTCATTAAAAATAACCAAACTTTAGCAAATAAACGTCAAATATAAAAAAAAGAAACGTTTTGAGGCCTTTAAGATTGGAAAAAAAAACTTCAAGGGATGCATAAGAATCATGAAAACTGAGAAGGAAAAAGTTAAACGAAACGAAACGTCAGGCAATAGAAAGAATTCATAAGAGATCAAAAGTAACGAAGGACAACGTCAAACTTTACAGTAGACAGTAAACGACAAATGTTTAGAAAAATAATGTCAAACGTTAAAAAAATAAATGAAAAATATCACAAAAAAAAACATAAATTGTTACATTAGACTCATTAAATGCTATAAAATCTATGTCTATCATTAGAAAAGAATCACTAAACGTCAGAAAAGATGAGTAAAATTTTAGATAAAACGTCAAACATTAGAAAGGAACTGTCAAACGTTTTATTAAAAATGTCAAATTTTAGAAGACTAATGTTAACTGAAAAAAACATTAAGCGCTAAAATAATCGCCAAAAATTAATCATTAAGAAACGTAAAAAAAATAGAAAATAAGCCTCAAACCTTATAGAATAGAAACTTTAAATGTTAGTAAGGCTGTATGGATCCGAAAGGAATCCAACAGCCGTAAAAAAATGAAACATGTTCCTTACAAAAACGAATCCGATATCTACCATTTTGTAGGCAAAATATACAAATTTTACGAAAAAAAAAATAGCGAATTTGTATGGAAATGTAGAAATAGAAATACACACGACGATTTTATTTCTTTACTTTTTTTTAACTCAACCTAGAAACGATCCTATTCACCCTAATTTATTATAATTGAATACTCATTCAATTCTTTCATATTTCATAATCACAACAACAACAAAATTTACCATCCAATACAGGTATATTTACATAGGTAATATTGCGTTTTGTCCTCTTACAAAGTCATAGATCAAAATTAATTTTATTGCCCATTTTGTTAAAAATTCTGCGGCGTCAAATAAGTTGACTTCCTGATAGAAGATTATCTCTTTAAAGATATTTTATTAACAAATAATTTTGCATTAAAAAGCAATAAATTTCGAGAAGTTTTCCAAAAGAAAAAAATAAAAGAAAAGTTGTTTACTTTCAAGAGATTTATTTGATTTGTATTAATTTATGAAAAATATGTGTAAACGACGTAAACTAGCATAAATCCCACAAGTTATTGTAAAAAATTTAAATTTCCATTTAACATCTTAGCAGAAGCTCAGTCAATGATGACAACTGTGGGCGTCTATTTGAGCTATTTAAGCTTATCTTCTGGCAATTAATTACACTTGAACGGTCTCTTCAAAAGCCTTCAAAGCAATATAAAGTTGCCAATTTTGTGGATCATTGCGAAAATTATCTCAAAATGAATTTTCATTTTCTGCGAAAGATTTTGGGAAAGCCCGCCCACGGAAGTCTGCTACTTGAATATTTTTTCCTTAATTTATTTTTCTTTCGAGACGCAGCAAAATTCGGTAAGTCATCTAACACAGAAAAAAATTAATTTTATGTTGGCTAATCCTCCGGTTGTGGGCCTGGGGTGCAGTGGATAGAGCGCTTGATTGCGCATCCAAAGGTCGCCGGTTCGAATACAGAACCCGGCAACGCGCCCCATCCGCCAACGTGCAATTAGATCACGTTGACCGGTTGGATCAGGAGATTGATACACTCCTATCCGTAAAATGGCCCACACGTGGTAGTATCTAGCAAGGCCGCCCACTACTTCTCCGCAAGGAGAACAACAACATCATATAGGGTGGCCGGCCCTGTTCCTATATGGGACGTAGCGCCAAAATATTTTTTATTATTTTAATCCTCCGGTTAATGTCCAAACCCGTGGGGCCTTCCATTTTACTGCGAAATAATCAAAATTTTACTACGAAATAAATTTAATTTAAATACGACTCAACGTCAATAAAATTCGTCAGCTAATTCGGCAACTTGTGGCTAATTTGTCACATTTCACAACAAGAAATAAATCAAAATGGCGCGAAGCAGTGGAAGGAGAAGCACGAAAAGGGCTCAACCGCAAATGATTACAATGTTTCTAAATTTTGTTTTAAGTGTCATCTTCGAGGAATTAGCTGGAGAGCCACAGAATTTTCTTTTGACGGGTGAAACATAAAATTTTATTGGTGAATTCCCAGAGGCGCTCCACAATGGCATTCCACATGGGAGATGAATTGAGGAGTTGAAAATAAAAACCAAACCCACGAGAATTGCTCGAGAAGAATTCAAATGGCGCGCACGGAGAAACAAACGAGAGCAATTGAATTAATTAAAATTCATGTTGGGGTGTCACTATAGGTGGTCATTAAGCTTGTTTTCTTTCACATTACATTTTTGTATAGACTTTCAGGAAATTCCTATAAGGATTAACGAATTTTTATATGAAATATGTACATAAATTTTTTTAAAATCATTTTTTCATAAATTTGAAAGTTTTTATTGCTTTTGTATTAAATTGTAGCGGAAGTGAGGTGAATGATAATACAATCAGGTGAGCTATAGATGTGCCTAAATTATCAGTATTGTTGTCTCATGATAATAAGCTTCCTCAAAATCACATGGAATAGATTACAAGTAATAAGGTTATTAGTCTCTCTACATACCTGTGTAATGCACATAATGTACGTAAAGGGTAATAATAATCAGATTCCTTGGAATTCATCATCTTTAGACAAGGAAGTTAAACTACAATCAATCGCAATTGATAAGATAATTAATATATTGTAAATTGAACGTACGAATATCATTGTGGACTCCCATGCAACATCATGAATAATGATAATGTTGTTAATTCTTGGCTATAGGCAAACAAATGCATCATAATCCTGCCCCAAATGTACATTGGATATGAGCCTGAAGAAATGTCGTTAAAGCTAAACGATTTAAAAATAGCCGTTTTCGAGGAATTCATTTGAATTAATCGAAAAAATTCTTTTTTTTAAATTCTAGGACCCTCCCTTAGCGCCCCCTTTTAGGCTCCTTTTGAAACTTGAAATGTTTAAAAGAGTTTTAGAGCGTTTCGAGAGATTTTATTTGAGTCCGAATTGATCAAAATCGGTCAATCCGTTTAGGAGTTAGAAGAGTTATTAATGATTTTTTTAAATTGAAAACGGCTTATCCGATTTTTGAACATCAGGACAAGATTAAGCGTAAAAAATCTTTTTTTATGCTCTTTTATAGTAAAGGTCGTCAAAATAATTTTTTCTTACCTACATAAAAATATTTTAAGCAGAATATCGATTTTTTTAAAATAATTTTTATATCAAGCAATTTTTAAAGATTTTTTATAGATTTTAACGGGCAGTACTTGGCGATTTCACTTTTACAATTTTAGTTGGAACCGCATGAGATCTATTCCTGCTAGATTTATAATTTTTTAAATTATTAGACATCATAAAAAGACTAAAATATATCATAAAAGACAAAAATTGATGAAAACTTTTACTTTGAATATCAATTCTATTCTTTTTTTATTTTTGGAGAGTTTTATAAAATATTGGAGAGTAGATTTTTAATGTGAATACCTTTCTTTTATCTTTTATGTTGAATACCAAAATGATCGTTTATTTTAAAAATAATAGAAATTTATTACACTGAATATGGCGCTCAGTTCATTTTTTAAAAATTCTTTTTTTTAATATTTCTTTTATATTTTCTATGAGACTTAAGCTGTTGATTCTGTGATGTTTTTACCCAGTAGGACTCTATCTTTTCCACTTTCTTCCTCTATCTAACCCGGCAGAATTTAAAACTTTGGTTATTTCTTTTATTACATCCCGGCAGGACTTGAATTTTTTACACCGTCTGTTTTTTTTAACCCAGCAGGACACGACGATTCTATTTTTTTTAAATAAAATATTTCACATCGCTTTTCTCAGATAAAAACCAAGAAAAAACTCCCCACCCAATCTCCCACAGATACAATAAAATGATTTATAGAAAGTTCCTTTGAATGAGCCCCTTGTGCTAAAGTTTCCGGCAAAATACTCCCCCCATTGGGATCACCCATAAGAAATCCTCTTTTCAACATAACTAACCCGAATAAAGCAGCAGAGCGTTTTGTGTTTAGCAGCGCAAGATGTTGAATTAAATAACAAAAGAAGAAACAGAGGGAATTTACATGGCCAGGCCGAAAAAAAAAAGAAGTTAAAGTATATATTCTCCTTCTAATTAGTGTCAAGCTTCTTGTTTTTTTTTATCTTCTTCGTATAATTATTCTTTTGCAAATGTTGTACTTTGTGTTAAATCCTCTTGTGCCCGTTGCTCTTGGAATTTGTTCCATACACACGAAAATGGTATGAAAGGAAATCCGAGGAAACTACATTGTAAGGGAGGGAGGGGAAGGCAGGGAAGCCATGAAATACTTTTGGAAGACGAATAAAGTGCTAAATTTCAAGTGAAACTTCTCACACTCCTTACGGCCATGCTGGAATTGAAAGAAAAAAGAATTGCACCATGTAGGTATGTGCAGCATAATGTAGCTTTAAATTTCCCTTATGCAAAATACAATGTGTGTGTGAGAGAGATGACGAGGAAGCATAAACAATAAATGAGAGATGTTTTTGGAAGAAGCAAAAAAAAAAGAGAAGAAAATTTTATTTGGTCCGACAAATTGGTAATTCAGCCCCTTTTGTCATTCACAAACTTAATGGTTCTGCCGGGCGCGCTTCTTTCTTCTCCAAATCTATTCAGCTACACACGCACGCACATAGCTGTTGCTTCTAAACCACACCATAAATTCCCCGAGTCTTTTGTCATGTAATTACATATTTTATTTGAAATATATTCAAAATATTGCTTTGAATATTAAATGGAATTACACCGAAAAACAACTTCCCATCTTGAATTGCCAATAGACTGGCACCTGATTAGTTTTATGCAACACAAATTAAATAAATGACTACACCAGTGCTTCTCAAATATCACAAAAGCGATTTTTTTCTGTGTAGAATTTATTACATTTTTATGGAATAACGAAAATTATTTAATTTCTCAGGAAATTTCGTAATTTTTGAAAGAAAAATTAATTTTTTTGTCAGCAAGTTGTATAATTCGATCATAAGTGTTTTATTAGGTCCACAACTTTAACTTGTGTGTAATTTTTCAAGCAGAAGCTATGCTTACAACTTTTTTAGTAGCTTAGCAACTTTGTCAGCAACTTTGTAAGCAGGTTTGTTAATAAACTTGCAATCTTTTCAGCAGTTTTATTAGAAACTTAATAGGAAACTTTCTCAGTAACTTTGTTAGCAATCTTCTCAACAAAATTAGCAGCTTGGCTAGTAGCTTACAACAATTTTGTCAACAATTATTTTAGCGGATTTGAAAGAAAAATTAATTTTTTTTTGTCAGCAAGTTGTTTAATTTGATTATTAGTGTTTTATTAGGTCCACAACTTTAGCATGTCAGTAATTTTTCAAGCAGAAGCTATGCTTACAACTTTTCTAGTAGATTAGCAACTTAGTAAGCAGGTTTATTAATAGACTTAC
This sequence comes from Lutzomyia longipalpis, assembly GCF_024334085.1. Taxonomy (NCBI): domain Eukaryota; kingdom Metazoa; phylum Arthropoda; class Insecta; order Diptera; family Psychodidae; genus Lutzomyia; species Lutzomyia longipalpis. Next base: position 22,954,839 of record NC_074710.1, on the reverse strand, counting down.
AATCTTTTCAGCAGTTTTATTAGATTAACTTTGTCAATAACTTTGTTAGCAATCTTGTCAAATAATTTATTAGCAGCTTTGTTTGTAGCTTACAACAATTTTGTCAGCAAATTTTTTAGCGGATTTGTAAGAAAAATTGTCAGTCGTTTTTTAAGTAACTTCGATTGGGAAGCAGATGATTTTAAGCAGATTCGTACGCAGTTCTGTAAGTAATTTTGTTAGCAAACTGTGTAAGCAGCTTTATCAGCAAAATTGTCCGCAGCTTTGTCTTCAAATTCTTGCAACTTTATTAGAAGCATTGTAAGCACCTGTTTTAGTATCTTTGTAAGCAACTGATTTAAAAATTTTGTTACTAGATCAATTAACAGCTTTACAGGAACTTTGCCATAGGTTTGTGAACTTTGTTACCAACTCAATAACTTTTTTAGAACTAAATAATTTGACTAAACCTTTTTAAGAATTTTTCTAGTAGCTTTTTGCAGCTTTATCAGGAACCTTTTTAATTAACTTTATTAGTAGATTTGAAAGTAGTTTTGTATGTAAAAGTGTAAGTAAGAATAATAATTGGCTAACAGAATAAACAATAAAATAAATATCAGAGGGAATAAAAAATTATAAACTGAATAAAATAATGCTGAATAAATAGAAGAAAAATGCTGAGAGAATAAAATAATTTTCGAATGGTATAAATTAATGGTAATAAATAATTCTTTGAAGAGAATAAATTTTTGCTTACAGAATAAAGCGGCTTTTTATAGAGAAGGTATATCAATTTTCATAAGGAATATAACAACGTGCTTACAGAATAAAGCATTTATCTTACAGAATATATCAATTCGCTTACAGAATACATTAAATTGCTTACAGATTAAATAATTCGCTTACAGAATATATCAATTTGCTTACAGAATATGTTTAAGTATTAAACAGAAAGAAAGAAAAAAGTACATTTAAGTTTCCCACTAATTCCCTACTATTCCCAACTTCAACATCCACTCCATTTCCCGGTGCAAGCTACTCCCGAAATTAGCTTAGGACTCAACATGCCTATCGCTTTTTCAGCTTAAATTCATTTTAATCGAGAACATCCCGAAGTAACAACGTAAAAAAAAGAAGTAAGATTTGACTCAATTGCAATTAAGTAAAGGTTTATTTTTTAGGTTATATGATTAGTGGGAAGAATCAACCGTAAGACTCATCCAGAAAGAGTACCGCCGGGCCCGCTGTTCCGGCCAAATTCGCCTCCGCCGCCGTCACCAAAAGCGCCGCCAACTCCAGAACTGCCATAAGAGGAGTTCCTGGAGAAAAATCCCGACGCAAGGCCTCGTCCGCTAACAATCGAGGAGTACAAGGCGCAGCAGCCAAAACCCAAACGCAAGCGCAGGGCGCGTGGAGGGCGCAAAGTCCAGGAGCGGAAACAGCGTCGCCTGAAGTGGCAGATTGCGCAGCAATTCCTCAAAGCGGAAGCCACAGCCCCACCGCTGCTGCAGCTGTAATCACAGCCGCGAAAAAATCAGATTAAATTTGTAAAAAAAATATATATGTAAATTTCAACCAATTTACATAATTCCCGATTTTTTGTCACTTCTCTGCACTTTACTCACTTTTGCAAAATCACCGTTTTCTCAAAGAAAAAATATTCACTTGTTTTCACTTTTTCACGGTTCTGCACTTTTTTACTGAGAGCAATTTTTTTTCTTTTAACACACGAAAAATTACGCGCGCGCAATGGCCACGAGTCTGAACTTGAATGAGACCAAGTCTGCGGATGAATTGCTGACCAGACAGCAAATTTGCGCGACTGAGATTGAGCGATTACTCCAACTATATTAAATTGCTTACAGAATAAAGCATTTAGCTTACAGAATGTATCAATTTGCTTACAGAATATATCAATTTGATTACAGAATATATTAAATTTCTTACAGAATAACGCATTTAGCTTACAGAATATATAAATTTTCTTACAGAATATAACAAAGTGCTTACAGAATAAAGCATTTAGCTTACAGAATATATCAATTTGATTAAAGAATATAATAATTCACTTGCAGAATAAATGAATTTCTAATGAAATAAAAGAATTTTCACACAGAATAAATTCTTTATCCCAAGTTAAGTAAAAAAAAAAGAATGCGTGGGTGCAAACTTTGGGAATCAGTTGTAAAGTGAAAAGAGAGAAAAGTCCATAAATCAGTGATTAATTCCATTCTTTTCCTTCAGCACGACATTTCTACACACACACACACCATCTGAATCATGGAAATCAAGACGCCAGCACTAAGGGAGTTAACAATGATATCGTAAAAGTGTGATGTGAATTCATAATTTGGCCATCGTCTTATTACACTTGGGCTGCCGCATTGATTTTTCAAGCGCGCGCGGAATCCGCTTATAACTTCTTACGCGTGATTCTTCATCTCGAACGTCTTTCACTTCTTTTTTTCTCGCTTCTTGTCGTTCTCCTCACATCACTCGTGCAAGTGGCACCCAGAAGGGCATCCCATTTGTCCCTACTTCGCCTCATTCCCATCCCAAAGCGAATGGAATATTGAGTGAAGATATTTCGGACTTTTCCGCAAAGATTTTCTCGCAAAAATGATGGCGCGGGTGTGCAGGAAAGTCGTTGAAGCTCGATTCGATGACAAGATTAAATGATGTCGTCGCAGTGGGGAAGTTTTTTGGATCCCGGAAAATGCGTGGCGGGGGGTAAGGAAGTCATACCCTCGGGGGGTACCGGTGAAAGAGGATGGGATGAGAATCACAGAGAGGAAACTTTTTAAAAGACCTGAAGAGAGATGGATAAAAAGAAAAACACCAGGGACATGGAAGTTTGTAAAAGTTTAGAGCTTGTCAGTCATAATGATTCCACTGTCTCACCTTCCACCATTTTCTCTGAGTTCCTCCAGGATGTTGTGGAAGGGGAAGTGGGCGGCGGTGGAATGGGGGGTGCGACAGGACATCCTCTGTGGATTACGATGAATTTCCTGAAATGAAATTTAAACACTCAGTCGGTGGATGAGGAGAAAATGGCCCGATTGCCAACCCCTTTTGGTGTCACAACGTTAGGGGATTTGCCATCAATTCAATTAGGAAACAAATGAAAGCCCTACATCGGACCGCGCTAAAACAAACTCTCCTGGCTTGACATGGACATATCCTTTCCCCCCGTCCTGATGTATTCCCTGCACGTTAGAGTATGTTCCGGTCCCTGAGAAATTAGAAGAGAATCTAATTGGAAATTTTCATTCAATCATTTAATTGGCTTCCTCATATTGCAGTGTCCAAGTATTATGATCTTAACTCCAATTTGAAAGAATGAAACTTTGGTATTTTTGCTTTAGCTCAATGAATGTATTTCATTATTTTTTTTTAATTAACTAGAAATGAAAAAGAATCAATCAAAGAAAAAGGAGTCTATTCATTTTAAGATATCTAGGTATATGCAAATTAAGAATGATACCTGATACAAGAAAAATTGCAAGGAGAACGAAAGTTTTAGAAAAATATGAAAGTTTTTCAAATTCTTCATTAGACAGCTGAATTTGGATAAGATTTATCTCAAATAAGCATAAACTCCATTTTTATATTATTACTTTATTTTATTTTATACCTGAAGCATAAGCTCTCTATGTTTCATACGTACGGCAAAAGTTTAAATTACATTCTTTATGGCGCTCGCAGTAAGTTTTCAAAAAAGTCTTTCAGAAATCTCAAATAAGAAAGCCTTGATCAAAAGTTGCCAATGAAACATCAACGCGAATGCTTCATGCATCGAAAGATGCGAAAAAAAAACAGAATAGTGCCTTTTTTTTTACATTTGACTGAATAAATATTTGCCAAGTTGTAAGTTCCTGTGTAAGTTTATATGGCGAATTCTTATTCATTTTTTGATTTATTAACCTTTTCGCATTTGCATGTAACATTGAAACATTTGTTTCATTATGCTATTTTGTCTGTGAATGCTCTCACAGGACATTTCACAGTCAAAACGTCTTTCTCAGCATCGCATTTAACGCGTCAACATGAAACATAGAAACAGTGAAACATGCGCTACTTTTATCACAATATTTATTCTATGGATGCTCTCAGAAAACATTTCTCAGTCAGAACATCGTATTTGGCCTAATTTGCGTCAATTTAACGCATTGAAAAGACAATTAAATGAAGTTAAATTTGCGAAAATAAAATGTTTCACTTTTAAATCAACGTATGACCCATTAGGTCGCGAAAAGGTTAGTGTATTTCTAATTTAGAAAAGAATAGTTAAATTATTTTATATACATACTAGTTAATTTAATGTTTCACGTTTCACGAATGTAAATAATCCATGAACGCGAAAGGGTTAATTATCTACAAGATTATAGGGGAACCAACAGCTTAACCCTTTCGCTTCCAACGTGAAACATAAAAAAAACATTGAAACATACCCTCTTTTATCACGATATTTATTCTAGAAATGTTTCTTAAGGACATTTCTTAGTATTTTGAATTAAGAAAACAATTAAATTTATAAAAACTCGGGAAATTAAATGTTTCACGTTTGGGTTTACAAAATGACCCGAAAAACGCGAAAGGGTTAATGGCATCGTTTTTATCAATAAATAAAACAAGATAATGTTTCTCCAGTGTTTCACTGCTTTTTTTTAAATTTCAAAATAAACAAAAAAATAAACCGAAAATAGTTGAGAAAGAGAAAAAGAATAAAACAAACACGTTTTTCTTTTAATTATTAGTTAAAACCTTCAAAATGGAATGTGACCCAACCTAAAGAATTATTAGGCATTTATTTTATTTTGTTTATCTAAAATGTAAATATTCTTCTATCGCAAAACTATTAATTTTCGCTTCAACGTTGTCCTATCGCGCAGCGGAAATGTTAATGAGGAGTTTTATTCTGTGAGAATAATATTTCAAAAAAAAAAGAGAATATACATATTGGCATGAATTAATAGAGACATTTTGGCAAAAATTCCGACGGCCGTTCAGAGTCCACTAATTGGGACTCTTATGGCGAGTTTGTGGTGTATTAAATTGTTTTGCAGATGGGAAAATGAGCAGGAGGAATTTCTATGGTGTGTTGATGGAGCAAAAAAAGACGCAAAGACCATCATCGCTACCGTCTGCAAATTAACGAGGTATTTTGATCTGGATGTTTGGTGGCTGTGCTGGGAGTATAGCATGAAAAGTTGGTCTCCAAACTGGAAGCTCTCAGGTGAAATTTATGACACTGGAAGCTGAGTGAAAAACCAGAAACTCAGTCAATTATCTTGCCAATTGGATGATGTTATCTCGAGCACACAGATTTTCAGGCGCGGACCACATCGATCTCTCCGCACTCTTTCAATGTTCTGGTTAAATGGCTACACTCAGCTCCCATTGCCTGTGAGGCCCCTGGAGCTTCGTATAGAAAGCAAGAGGACGATTATTGTTAGCATGGAGGAACTATTTTAGATGGTCAAATGCTCCAAGGCTCGGAATATTTGCTATATACATACATATCGACACCATCAGTTGGATTATATATAAATTGTAGGTAACTCCCAGCAATAGCTACGATATTGCGTGATTTTGTGTGTGTGTGTGCGCCCTATTTCACTCACCACTCTCCAGTTTTTGGTAAACAAGACATTGAGGAATGTCAGCGATGCGGTACGGGGGGTGGCCTACCCCACAAACTAACTCCAAAATCCTCATCGCCCCCGAGAATGAGCAAAAGTGGCAGAGAAAAAGTCAGAGAAAATATCACGAAGGAAATGGAAAACATTTTCATCGTGTTGATGATTTTTCTTCTCACCCCAACGTGCCACCCCCCATTCCTCCCTCCAAAATCCAATTCAACGTCGTGCGAGGCAAAGAGCGGCATATGTGGAGGAAATATGTACAAAACATTTACACGCGGAATAAAATTCCCAGAAAAGCCCTGTCCAGAAGCGATGGGAAACAGCAGATCCAGCAGCAAACGCACCTAAAGTCAACAACCCAAACAATGGCCCCAATAATCATCAAGAGGGGCGGTGGGGGCACTTTGGAAATGATTTAGCACCACCACAAAAATTCTCTGGGTGCTGAATCGAAAGAAGAAGCAATTAAGTCCATGATTGAGGGACTTTTTCCCAGGCGTCGTGGATTTTTTTTTATATTGTGTCGCCCCCGCCGTCAATCATATTGCATGGAGGGAGGGAGTGTGACCCCTCACCTTTCGTGCTCCTTTCAACTTTTCACCCTCTTTAGGTGAGTTTTTCCGCTTTGGAAAAAAGGGTCGCTTTGCCGCAACTTGTGGGAGGACTTTTATTTGGGACGAAAGTATTTAGCATTTGGTGGCGCAAATTGGACACCATTCATAGAAAAAAAGAATTGAAAAAAATAGCAATTGTTGAAGTATTTTTGATGTTTTTTATGAAACTGAAGTTACTGAAAGAAATATTTCTCACAGAATATTTAAAAGTTTCAGCAAATTATTCGTCTTGTTGTTTTAGAAAATAAAACATAAAAAAAATTATAAATAAAAATGTATTAGGAGAGTGCATTGCATCCGCATGCAATATAAGGTATTCAAAGGAAAATAATCAAAATTAAATTTCTCTAAAAATCTGCAACGTAAAAGTGTTCAGAATGAACATGCGGAAGGAGAATAAAAATAAGAATAAAAAATAACAATCAAAGAAAAAAAGTGCTATAGCTGCATTTCAGATCAATTGTGGCTTCCAGTTCCCACTTCCTCGAGTGTGGAGCGAAGTACTCGTGAGGGGGTACTCGCGCTTCTCTCCCACTCCAGGAAGAGGGCTCAAAATTTAGTATAAAAGTAAATTTATTCTAGCATAAGCCTCACTTTTTAATGTACCATACTAGGAAGTTTGAAAATAAAACAATTGCCCGCAAAAGGCTGGCGACCTAGGTTAAGGTAAAAAAAGGTGCCTAATTGGCCATTCCTGATTTCGAATTATTGCAATTCGAAACATGGTCCTTCGAACTAACTAATAACCAGTAAAATTCTTTCACTTTCGTTGAAAAAATATTCTCATTTAGTGCACTAAGATTTTTTCAACACCTCACGGACAATTGCAAAACGTATTACTCTTGTCCATTTCTCGTGGGTTAGATTAACATCGTCCTGACCTACACCAAATACCTTTCTCACTTTCTTACGCACTATCAAAGTGGTAAGAAAGTAAATTCAGCACAGAGCTCGGTCGCTTCTGTTGCTGTAATTTTTTCCCTCCATAAAATAAATATTGCACAAGTTGCAATTGTTTAGGAGTGCCCATCAGTGGCAATTTCGTTGTTCTCTTTTTTCATTTTCTGCAAGTTTGCGAAATCATCAAGGTTGCATTTTTTTCTGCCCGCTTTTTCCTTCTATTTTCTTTTAAAATTCATCAATGTTTCGGACGCCTCCTAAAGACATGATGAGTACTGACGATTTTCTCGGGCTCCAGGTTCAGTACGCTTCGGAGATTAAGAGGAACGCCGACAATTTTCAGAAAGAAGGGAGCAGAAAGTCGTTCGCCTCGGTCTCAAGGGGAACCGAGGACAGTCTTAAGCTTTGGGAAAAGTTCTCAAGCTCTCACAATGCTTATGCAGAAACCCTCCCGCAGGACCACGACTACCTGCAGAAGGGTGTTTATGAAATGACTGAGAACATGTTCAAAAAACTAAAATCAGTATTGGAAGCCTTCCTCAAGCAACAGGAAGGTAGGGCTGAAGAGGTCGCTGAAAACAGCGTGGGCGTTTGCTTGGATGATGCTGCTGCAAAAGATTGTACTCTTGTTGAAAAAGAGAAAACTTTCTTTCTAGGAAAAGATGGTAAGTATGGGGATAAGCAGGAAACAACTTAACTCAAATAAACACTCAACTGCTTTTCTGGACAAAAGAACTTCTTTTAAAAGAAAGTAAGCAATTGCGCCAAACTCCATCGGCGAGCCAAGTACTCGAAATAGTACTTTAGAGGTAAGATAAAATAAGATTTTCTATAAGTTCATGCAAGAAAAGGACGCAGAGAAACAACGCAAAAGCTTGGTACTCAGGACGCGGAAAGTTTTATTATGAGAGACGTTGAATTTATAGGAAATATAAGCCTTAAAATAGGTCCGGAGATATTTGCGAGAATACAGGGCCAAATTTTCACGCGATATGATGAGTTTCCTGAAGTATTACAAAATGCAGTCGCCCGGACTTTACTAATAACGATGCGATCCTCGGGATGCAATCATTAAGTATAAGGAGAAATGAGAACCTCAAAGAATTTGGGCTAAGGGTGCAGGATGGCCTCGACATGCTTAACCTGCTGGCCGCCAAGACCTTGGAGCTTCCTTAGAGCGCCAAGGTGGGGTCGTTGAACGACCCCAAGAAGGAAGTCGATTTTCTCATAAACTATAAAACCGGGAACTGTCGGGTCACTACCTTTAGACTCCTTATATAGTCCTCTTGCCCCTTTCATCACAAATTCGCCACCCGGAAACACGCAGAAGAAGATATTAGGGAAAAACATTTTTCACTCATTTTTCACACTTTCTTCGTGAGAAATTTGCCACGAAGTTGACCGCAACTGCTATTTTTTTTCACTACTTCCCCACATTCCCCTCACTTCCCGCACCATGATAAATGGCAATATTTCTCGAATATTCTTTATTGTTTTGCACATTTATATGCTTCTAATTATGTTTTATGTTGTTTATGTTACTTATTCGCGAAAATTCTGACACTGAGAAGGTAAAGTGAGAAAGTAAACACAACCCTTCAACCCCCTTCAACCATATGATTTATGATGTGACTAACTTCATTCTGAGAAATTTTCCGCAGCATGGCCGTTACACCAATTTTTGAATTCCCTTCTTCTACATTTTTCTTAATAACTTTTCTTGTGGTGGACGGATTGAGCTGAAATTTTTACACAACCTCCTCAGATAACCAAAGAACTTATTTCCAAAAGATGGGAATTGTATCTTTTATATTTATTAAGTTATAGCACGAAATATAGGGCTGGGGTCGTTCAACGACCCCGCTTGGCGGCCTAGAGGTTAACCCCCTTAACCGTGCATATATAGTGCACTTGGGCGGGAGGCCTTCCCCGGCCATTTTTGACTCCAATACGCAGTTGACAGTGAGCACGTTTGCAAAGGCCTTTAGAAATATTATATACGTACAAAAAATTTTGGTTTTAAGAACTCTGCAATAATATTTGCAGAGAATCAAATAAAAAACTAACAAACTAACTTTAGGACCCCTGTCCCAAATAATAATAACCAGGCCCTTAGGGAGGCAAAGGAATTGGAATAACCCAATAGGACAATTCTAGATTTCTAATAGAAATTCTAGATTCTTTAGCTGGTGCCATTTATTTCAGTCATCTCGATCTATCCCAAGGCTATTACCAATTGAAACTGCAACCGGAAAGTAGGCCAGTGACGGTGTTTACTACGGACCGGGGGCAATATTGTAGTGCCCCTAACGCGATGGCCTGGTGGGGCCATCCCCACATATGAATTAGCCCCATCAGTGCCATCGATCAATGTATAAAAGAGAACGCCGGAATAAAATTATTCTGATTATTTCTGTCCAAACTAGACTTTTACTTTCATTCAATCGGGGCACCCGCGACAATATCAATTAACCCGATTACCCATAGGGTTAAAAATTAGCCCTAGTTGTTTTTCACGACTTATGACAATATAGCATGGCAGGTCTTAATTACGAATCCTGTCTAGAATACCTTGAAGATTTGATAGTTTTTGGTCGAAATTTAGAATCACACAACAAAAATCTTATTAAAGTTTTCCAAAGGCTAGGCGAAGTAAATCTCAAACTTAACCCTTCAAAATGCGAATTTTTAAAAAAGGAAATAATTTATTTAAGAGGTCCTCGTCAGCTCAATATTTGGGGGCGATGTGCAATACGAATGCATGTCGGTCAGCCTCAAATCAATACTAAATAACAAAAAATATATATAAATTAAGTTTTGCTTACTAAAACAAAAATTACGGAAAATTTAGTGGAGGTCAAAAATAACAATTTCAACAATGTCTTTGCTGTCCTCATTGGGTAATGCTGACTCAAATTGTTGATTGCGGGAGTCGATCTTTCAGGAGTAGGGCTATTTAATATGTGAGGATGGCGCCACCTGGCCATCGTGTTAGAGGCACTACATACATTGCACTCGTCACACCATTTATTGTGCTGAAAAGGAATCCAGGTAATTAAAATTAATTAAATAAATGTCTCAGTTGGACAAAAGCCGTGTTTTTAGGTAACATCTTCTTGAAACACTTCAAATGGATAAAATACTCCAATTCTTAATCAAGAGATACAGAATTCTTCGAGCATCTAAAGACGCAAAAGATCAACACAACCAACTACAAAGAACTCTTATTGTTCTAAATTCAGTTGTGGAATCATCTTAAATATTATATTGGCACATTTAATTGGAACACAGAAATTGTTATGAATAAGCAATATATTGTACCTAGATCAGAAATCATACAATAAAGCTTAGTTTGGAGTTGAAACGCAAGAAGCGAAGTTTAATTTTGTTACACGTGACCAGGAACCTACCGACCTACCGAAAAATTGTTCAATAACTCCCAATTTTTCTATGCTGACCCCTAGTTACATGATAAGAAGTGAGGCTAACCCGCATGTAATAAAAATCCTCGCATCGGTCGCCCATGAAGATTTATATCTTCTGGTAGACACGGGATCACCTTCCTCTTTCATTAAATTAAAAAGCCTTTATCCGTATACTACGATACACACCAATAATAGCATGTGTGTAAAAGGTATCACGGATGAAGGTGTGATAAAAACCCTTGGCACGGTGGCAAGCTTGATACGGTTCGTTCCTGACGAGAGAGATATAACCGCGATGTTCCACATCTTCCCCAACAATAACTTCCCCTTTGACGGGATATTGGGGCGCGATATACTTGACTCTCTGGACGCCGTGATCCTTTTTCAAAGAGAAGAAATTGGTACTAAAATCCATTAATTAGATAATACACTCGTGCCTTGGCATAAGATAGTCTAGAATGTACTGCTCTCGCGTATTGAAAATAATGAGTGTGAAGAGTATATCCTAAACTATCTTATGCCAAGGCACGACTGTACCATTTATAAGCCCTTTGTTTCCTAGTAACAGAAAATAAGTAAATTAGTAAGCAAATGAAATAAATAAATAAAAAAAAGAATAAATGAGAATAAATAAGAAAATAAGACAATGACAAAATTTAAACCCGCCAAACAAAATTTTCCATGTCTACTGTTCCCACTATACAACTCCCACTCCAAACCACTCCAGATCCCACCCATTTACACTTTAGCTGATAAGACAAAAAATTATTATAAAATTGGAAAATCAAATAAAATTAATTTAGTCTACCAAAATTTTTCTTTCAATTGGTAACAAATGGTCCTTCGTGACCACCACGTAAAAAAATATATAAAGTTACAAGTGAAAAGTTACTGTTCAAAGTAAAAGTGAATAGTGAACTCACCAGAAAGGCTGATCAGCGAGAAGACTCCGTGGCATCAATACGGCTCAATCAGCAAAGCAAGCTCCAGCAGCAATCACCATTATTGATATTATAATATTGATAAAAACGGAAATAAGAAATGGCGTCTTGTCATAGATTATCGGCTACTTAACAAAACGATAGAGGATGACAAATTTCCATTACCCAATATAGTGGAAATTCTAGATTCTTTAGCCGGTGCTAGCCGGTCCCAAGGCTACTACCAACTAAAATTGCAACCAGAAAGTAGGCCAGTAACGGCGTTTACTAAGGACCGGTTATATACTGTAATACTAATACAGTAGGGGAGACCGGGGTAAAAATAGTCATTTTGGAATTTTCAAATGCCAATTTCTCTCAAAATATAAATCGGAAAAATCGGAAAAAATTAGGGTGGAAAGCCCTACCAACCTATAATTTTTGACAATAATTTGGAGGTTATCCGATCAGTACTTTAGGAGTTAAAAATGAAAATAAATTTTTGGCCCATTTCCCAAACTTTTGCGTATTGAGAAAAACGAGTTTTCCGAAGTTTTCCTTCAGCAATTTTCCAATCTGATAATTTTTCTCACTAGCTGGGTTACTACAGAAAACATTGCCAAGGTGTATTCTTCAATAACTTTTAATGATTTTTCTCTACAATTTTTTGAATCAAAACATACCCCTTGGGGTAGATCGGGTCAACCCATGTAAATCATATGGGAGATCGAAATTTTTGACATATTTTCTATTCATTTGTTGCAAAATGGCGTGTTTGAGAAAATCGCAAAATTCTCTGTTTTAGTGCGTATAAAAGTGAAATTCCTTGTCGCGAATCAAAAGGTGAGAAGTTTAGCTATCAACTACTATCAATCTCTCAGGTGGAAAATCATTGGAAATGTCGGAAAATTCGACCGACTTTATTTAGCCAACTGGTGACTATATTTACCCGCCGCGTTTAAAAAAAGTCAGAAGCGGAAGGGTTTAGGAAAAGCTCGAAAACTCATATTTCCCGTGGAGATAGAGAAAAGTGGTCTGAGACAAAGTTGTAGGCCAGGAAATTTCCTATAAGAATGACCTATCGAGGAAATTTTCTTGCCCTTGGGGAATCCTGCAGATAAGGATTTACGCAAATTGACTATTTTTACCCCGGTCTCCCCTACTAATATAATAAAGAACTAATACCAATTAACTCGGCTACCCATAGGGTTAAAACTTAGCCCTAGTTTTTTTCACGACTTATGACAATGTAGCATGGCAGGTCTTAATTACGAATCCTGTCTAGTATACCTTGACGACTTAATAGTGTTTGGACGAAATTTAGAATCACACAACAAAAATTTTATTAAAGTTTTCAAAAGGCTAGGCGAAGAAAATCTCAAACTTAACCCTTCAAAATGCGAATTTAAAAAAAAATAAAAAAGGATATAATTTATGTTCAGAATGAACATGCGGAAGGAAAATAAAATTAAGTCATCAACACTTAAGGCAAAATAAAAAATAACAATCAAAGAAAAAAAGTGCTACAGCTGCATCTCAGGTCAGTTGTGGCTTCAGTTCCCACTTCCTCGAGTGTGGAGCGAAGTACTCGTGGGGGGGGAGTACTCGCGCTTCTCTCCCACTCCAGGAAGAGGGCCCAAAATTTAGTATATAAGTAAATTCATTCTAGCATAAGCCTCACTTTTTAATGTACCATACTAGGAAGTTTTTGAAAATAAAATAATTGCCCGCAAAAGGCTGGCGACCTAGCTTAAGGTAAAAAAAAAAGTCTTTAATTCTTATTTTCAGCGCCAATTAGAAGACACGCACTTTGTTGCGGTGCCTAATTGGCCATTCTCGCTTTCGAAATATAGCACTTTCGAAACAATATATAGGGGAGACCGGGTTTAAAAAAGTCACTTAAGGGTTTGGAAAAAGCTCAAAATATCATATTTCCCAAATGGATAAAGCGAAATGTATAGCTCATTTCTTTAGGACATTTACTGCCCTATAACTCTTTCTCAGATCATTTTGTTCTATCTAGCAAGGAAATATGATATTTTGGGTTTTTTCCAAACCCTTAAGTGACTTTATAAGCTCCGCCCTCCCCTATATATTTATGTTGTTGAGTTAAAGAAAATTTTTTTAAACTTGTGCATTCTTTTACATTGTGCTTACGAAAACAATTAAAACACAATTCGGCTTTTTTAAAAAAAAATTTACGGTCATCCAATGTTAGAGTGTTGAACTTTGGACATCTGAAAAGCACTTGGGATTCATTGCACTTTGGACACACGTTTTCGCTATTTTTGGTGAGTTTTCTATTTTCTTTTTCTGTAGACGCGTGGTATGATCTCAAATTTCTTGCCTTCTAAGGTACAACCAAAAAATTTTTCTAAAACAGAACGTAAACCCAGTTAGTGAAAAACCATATAGGTTACCACATAATCACAAGGAGATCAACAGGCATAGAGCGAAGTATTAGTGGGGAGGTACAAGGCCCATTACGATTGCGGAGTATAGGGTCCGCAATCAACCGAAGAAGAAACGAGGGAAAGAAAGCGTCGAGAAAGGAAGTTAATTAAATTTCTTTGCACAGATTTAGCTAATTTCGTTCATCCTCGTATTGTTGCTTGTTAGGGAACTAGCGGGTAGATGTTTCGTTCACCCCCCAAACCTGCTGTGGGTATTGATTAATTTCTCAGCCTCCAGGCGCACTATGCCTCGGAGATTGAGAGGAGCTCCCCCAACTTCAGAAAGGAAGGAGCAAGAAGAACCAACAACCTCGAAGAAGAAGGCTCGAAGAAGAAAAAGAAAAAAAAATCAAATCTATTCGAATAACTCTCTCTTTAAGCGTTTCTGTTATAATTTAATTGATGTTATACTAAGCTATATTAAAATATCGCCCATAAGGGGTGAGAACTGTAGTGATTCACAGGTTAATGAAATAAATGTATTGGTGGAGCCGTTGGGTGATGACTCTGCTGAGTCGCCCGCGGTTCCACAAAGGCAGTCCCCTCATAACAGTCTATCACTACACTACAGGAGACCTCACCAAGTTGTGGGAGACCTTTTCAAAGAACCACAGCGATCATGCAAAAACCCTTCCACAGGACCATGACTACCTGCAGAAGGGTTTCTATGAGTACACTGAGAAGACTTACAAAAAATTGAAAATGGAATTAGAAGATTTCATTGACAAAAATGAAGGTGCGCAGAAACAACCTTTTCCTTGGCCAAAGGAGTAAACAAGGGAGGGTTGCCTACCCAAAAGTCAAATGAGGAGTTCTTGTAGTGCCCCTAACGCGATGGCCTGGTGGGGCCATCCCCACATATGCATTAGCCCCACCAGTGCCATCGATCAATGTATAAAAGAGAACGATGCAATAAAATTACTCTGATTATTACTCTGTTAAAACTCGACTTTTTAATTTAATCCAATCGGGACACGCGCGACACGACATTCTTTCAAAAGTTCATGGATTATTGGAAATCATAAAACCCTTCGCAGGGAGAGGTTCCTGCGCAGGATTTCACGGAACATAACATTTTTTTCTCTTTTGAATTATATTTATTACAAATCATTTCGATTTCTTATTGATACGGGAGCATCAATAAGTGCAATAAAACAAGAATATTTAAGTAAATGAGAAAAAGAAAATTAAAATAAATGGTATAAGTGGATCAACTTATTCGCTAGGGCGCTAGGCTAAATTAAAAGAAAACTATCGTTGGAAAAGAAGATTGTTCGGAACGAACAGGGCGAAGGGGAATTAAAATAGAATAAAAATAAAAATAAGCAAAATAAAAACAAAACAAGGAAAGAAAAAAGTGCTACAACTGCATTTCAGGTCAATTGTGGCTTCATTTCCCACTTCCTCCAGTGT
This sequence comes from Lutzomyia longipalpis, assembly GCF_024334085.1. Taxonomy (NCBI): domain Eukaryota; kingdom Metazoa; phylum Arthropoda; class Insecta; order Diptera; family Psychodidae; genus Lutzomyia; species Lutzomyia longipalpis. The sequence continues at coordinate 22,939,490 of NC_074710.1, read as the reverse complement.
GGGGCGAAGTACTCCAGGAAGGGGGCCAAAATTTGGAATATAAGTAAGAACTTAGACGTTTAGAAATAAACGATTGCCCGCAATGCTGGCGACCTAGTATTAGGTAAAAAACTCTTTTCTTTATTCTCTTTATTTTAGTGCCAATTTAAAGACGCGCACTTGGTGCGATGCTAAATTGGCCACTTCGGTTTTCAAAGTCCTTCACTTTGAAACAAAGATAGTGGAAATAGGTATGCGGCGTCGTTTCAATGCGATCTTTCAAAGTTCATGCCAATCCCAGACAAAGAAGCTAATACATTAGCCAGAGCTTTCGCGGAACATATTGGGAACATATTATATTGAAATATAATTAATAATAATAATTATGTTTATTTCATTAAATGTTATATTGAAATATGGTTCTGTTAATAACATTCGTACATACATGGGAACAGAATTTATTAACGACGTATTGTAGCGAAATCGCGGAATACCCCCAATCATATTAACCGACATTAGTAAGCAACAAATTGTATAAATATGGCAAGAATATTATAATAAAGTCAGTTGGCATTAAGCGTTTCGCGTGTCTTTATTTCGTCTCTACTTCACTACACGTGACCAGGAAGAGAGTGTTAAAGATTTCGGGGGAAGAGTAGAATAGTCGCTTCAGACTCTAAATGGAGCATACTCAAGTCACTTGAAGGGACTGCTTCCCAAAACAATAAGGGAATCGAACACTCGCATGGCGATGGAAGTATTTGCCAATTCAATCAGCCATAGCGAGATGCGAATTTTACTACAGTATTTAGTAGAGTATCTGAGATTTTACAGGTGAATAGAGTAAGTTCTACACCGTATCATGTGAATAAATAGATACGGATAAATATTGAGCAAACCAATATTTCTTACCAGGAAAAAAATAAATGCATTAAAAAATTTGGGAAAATAAAATGTTTCATGTTTTGATCAACGTATGACCCAAAAAACACGAAAGGGTTAACACACAGCACTATGAATTGAAAAGGTTGTGTTTCTTTAAACTCACAGACTTTCCTTAATGCCGGCAAGAAGAAATTAAATTTCTAGAAAATTATCCATAAAAAAAACTCCGTCAGAACACACATAATCATTAGTTGTCTTCCCCCTATCGAATTTGCAGGTGTTTAAGAAAAATCAGTTAGGTGAGCAAAAAAGCGTTACGCACTTCGTGCTTTCGTATACTTCTAACAATTCCACGTATTTTCTCTCAAAGTTGTCGGCGAATTTTTACATTTACCTGCATTTTGCTATTTTAAACACCTATTTTCCCCTTAACTCTTTGTCTCAATTTCTAATTGCCAATTTCAATTGAACGCGCCCTTGTTCCGGAGCATTGAATACATACGCCAATGTTGTTGCAATGCAAAAGAGGAGGGACAAAAAGAACTTTTCTCAATGGAGAGAATTTTGAATTCAAAAGAAAGTAACATAAAGTATACATATTTAATTCTCCATAACGACCATTATTCGATTTATTCCCAACTAATTTTCCTCTAACGAATGCAAAAACTTTCACGTTTGAGGATTTTTTTTGTACACAGCGTTGCTTTTTTTACTGAAGAAGGAAAAATGCATAAAAGAAAGTTTTTCTGCAAGAAAAAACTCTGTGGGAAAGTTTGTGAATGAAACTCCGTGATTTTCCCTCGTAGAGTCTCGCGCGAAAATTTACCATCTCATGATCATCTCCCGGGCATTTTTGTGATGCTTTTGGTATAAAGAAAAAAGAGGAAAAGGGATACATATGGAATTGCTGATGAGACTTCTAAGTGGAATTTTCTCATCAAAGTGAAAAATGGTTTTTATTTGTGGCATTTACCCAACCCTCCACCCCCTGTTGTCTCTCCCGCTGAAGTAATGGGGCGGTGAGGCGGGCGCTAGGATGTCGCCCAGTTGAAATTCCTAACAAGATACGATGCGAGTGAAGTTACATTTGAATGCTGAAAATTTTCCTCAATAGCTGTTTTGCAAAATTTGTACGATGGAACAAGAGAAAGAACTTTTGTATGTCTTTCCCTTCATTCCACCCCCCCCCAAACACACCCTCTACACTGCCACCCACAGCATCCACCCATGCAGCTCAATTCCATGCATTTCAAACCCATCCCCTGTGCAAAACCGCAAGGAATGCACTGAGAAAATTCACCCTGGTCCAGGACTCTTGCGTGGGCGGGTGAAGAGAAGAAAGTTCTCCAGCATTCGATACTAATCAAAGAGATACCAGACCCACCCCCTGCCGGCCTCGTCTTGTTGCGCACCCAGTAAAACATTAAAACTGTTGCCCCCAAGGGGATCTTTTCTCTCTTCGCATGAGGGAAAGTTTGTGTGGAATACAATGGGCGGGAGGACCACAAGTTACATTCCTCGAGGACCAATGCCAAACAATGCACAAGAAAGTCCCTTCGTCGGAGGGCCACCCTAAAGTTTCATGTGAAGTTGTGCTTTTTTTTCAAAGGAGTGGGTGGCTTACAAAGATTGAAGGCACTTAGTCATTCCGTTGCATTCTGCACAAGTGTGAGGATTTTCTTCGAAACACTTCATTCAACGACAAATAAACCCCCTTGTAAGGAAACAAAAAAAGCAAACTCTAAGAAGTTGGACCATAAATTCCTCACAGAGTTAAGACAGATTATTTTATGTAGGTTTCAGAGCAGTAGTAATGGATATTTTTTGTGATTAGGAGGTTATTCTTGGAAATTAATCTTGAAGAAGGAATACGAAATCGTCAGACTTTCCATTTTCCACTGGAATCAGTATATGGATAAACAGGCAAATATTCTCAGAAAGAAAATTAAGTTTAGACAGAGCAAAAATCTAATGACTGTGCTCAGTGCTCATACAACAGCTCCTAGGTGGAATTCACAACTTAGTTGGGCTTAAAATTTAAGTCAGTCTTGAGGTTTTGAGTCAGTTTTTTTAGGTCGGTTTTAAAATTTGTAAGTCGGTCTTAAGGTTTTAGGTCAGTTTTTTAAGTCTGACTTTAAATTTTTAGGTCAGACTTAAAAAAAACTGACTTAAAACCCTTAAAACCTTACCCGAGCACTTCGGGTTTCGGGGTATGATCTCCGGGCTGCGGGTTTAGGATGAATTTCTCCGGGTCACACGGCTTTAATTTATTTTGCATTAACTTTCGGCAGTATAGGAAAACTAAAAAATCGGAAATTGAAACAGACTAATAGCTAATCGAAAATCGTCCTAAGTCAGATCTGAGTTTTTCTAAACCAGAATAAACTTCTTTAAGTTAGACTACAGTTTTCATCAAACTAGGTTTAAGTTTCTAAAGTCAGTTCTAAGATTCTTAAGCACTAGATTCTTTAGACTAGAATTCAGTTTTTTTAAGGTCAGGCTTTCAAGGTTTCAAAATTAGATCAGGCTGAACTGAGGACGAATTCGTTTTAAAAGTCTGACCTAAAGGAACTAAGGTTCAGCTTAAAAAAATATAGGCCTGGTTTAATAAACATTCATTTGGCTTAATGCTAAGCCAAATGAAGTTTTCAGCAATCTGCAATTCTGTCAGCTTGGAAACCTTGTTGATCGAAGGAGTGAAATTTTCTTGAGACGACTTAAAATTTTTAAGTCAGACTTAAGAAACTGACTTAAAACCTTAAGATTGGCTTAAAAACCGACTTAAAATTTTAAGTTCGACTGAGTAGTGAAATCCGTCCCACATTTCCCTAAATATTTTTGAGTATTTCTTAATTTAAATATTGCCTCCTCCGCCATTACATTTGAACCGAAAGAACAGCCCCTCTGTAAGCTTTTCCAGCTTACCATGTCCATGTTAAAGCTGCTCAACCACCAAAACATATCTTTTCGTTCAACTTCTTCTCGACTTGCAAACTTTCTAACTGCAGTAGCTGAAGCATAAATACAAAATGGATACATTCTTCTACACTGCTGTGACGAGCTTTCCCAAAGAGTTTTCTTTTTTTTTTTTGCTCTCCCTCTCTTTGACACCCTTCACAGGCGAGTTATCCTCTGATGAAATTCAAAACTTTACTCCTTCTCTCTTTCTCTGTTACTCGTTTTCGCTTTAGAAGAAAATTCCTCAATGGGGCTGATGGGTTGGCGGGAGGAGGGTGGTGTAAATAAATAAACAGTGAAATGGGGATAAGTAGAATCGACATGGAATTTGTTCCAGCGTAAAAGAGGAGCTATGTGCATTTGTCAGTGTCCAGGCACTTTTCCTTGGTGATCAGGAAAACTCTCAAAGGGAACGGGGGGTTGGCCCACACTTCTGGCATATCTCACATAGCAAGAGAACGTGGTCCCGCACTTGCTACACATCAAACTCAAACGACGATACTGAAAGCATACAGAAGAAGCGGAAACAACCACCACCACCCCTCAAAGAACAGCCTCGCAGAGTTTGTCGTGGTGAAAAGAAAATTTTTCTTTGATTAATGCTCTTGCGGGGCGGGGGAGACAAGTAAATAAAATGAATGTACTCGCAAGAGTAAAATATGGTGTGTGGAAATTTTCTCTATATCTATCCAACCCCCGGTTATTTTTTTACAAGTGGGTGTCGTTTTTCAGTCTGTCAATATGTATGTTACGTTCCACATTGAAAATTCCTGGCTCTCCAATTGATTTCATTGGAATTTAAAGTATTTGCATGTGCTCCGTATATATTCCTTTGCCGTTGCTGGGATCGCACAATATTTACTTTTAAAACGTTTAAAACTGTATGCAAATTTAATTAAATTCCTCCGAGCATTTTATATGTGTGTACAGTACATACATATATATATGTTGTAGCTACCTATGCTGTTGTTTCACTCTCTTTACTTGGTCTACCACACACCTATTTAGAATGCCCCCAACTGGTAGAGAGAGAGTGAGTGCTTTAAAAAAAACTAAACATTTTCTCTAGGTCAGGGACGTAGCCAGAAATCTTTTTAAGGATGTGGTTTCATTTAAAAAAAAAAGCTAAAAGTACTTCAAAAAGAATAACTAAGAAGTTAAAGTTTATAGAGATTCAGATTAATAATTCATTTTAGCAGCTGTTGCAATTGAATTATCAGCTTACATTTGTAGAATTCTAACGTTTGACATTTTGTTTTCTCATGACTGACGTTTATTTTTCAAAGATTAACCTTTAGACCCAAACCAAAGCTTTTATAAAAAAAACAATGAAAAGGCGTTTTTTAAGAAAAGTTATGATTTGGCCTTTAACGTTCCTTTTCTAATTCCCTGATAGTTTCTTTCCTTAACGATTGCCCTTCCTTTCCTAACATTTGACGTTTTTTTAGCGTTCAACACTTCTCTTTCAACGTTTGATACCTATTCTAACGTTTTCAAACCCAGCAAAACTTTTTTTATCATTCAACGTTTTATTATATTTTAATTAACATTTACTTTTTTATCTTTTGACATTTCCCTTCTAACGACCAACTTTCCTGCCTTTGACGTTTCCCTTTTAACGTTTGCTGACTATTTTATCATTTGACGTAACTTTTCTAACACTTGACGTTTCATTCTTTTGATCGATATCCTTTTTTTAATATGAGAAGTTTCTCTTCTAACGTTAGCCTTCACTTTTATTTTTAACATTTAATCTCTGTCTTATTTAACATTTTTGGATCATTTTTCTATCATTTGACATTTTATTTTATCGTTTGACATTTCTTTTTAAATTTTAGAAGTATCAATTTTACGGTAGACATGTTCTTTCTAACGATTGACGATGTATTTCTGGCATTTGACATGCTTTTTCTAACGATTGAAATTTATTCCATTTTGTGACGTTTTGTTTTTAATGTCAATTTTTTTTTCAACATTGGACGATGTTTATAACCTTTTACGTTGTTTGATTGACGTTTCTATTCAGACGTTTGACATACAATTAATTTTCTAACGGTAGATATTTTTTAAATAAACAATTGACGTTGTGTTTCTAACGTTTGACATTCTTTCTAATGTTTAACGTCCAAAAAATCTTTCTTAAATTTTTTTATAATACAATTTCTTCGCTTTTATTCACTCTTTCTCAGACTACACCACTGCTCTGAGTTACTTTCGTGGTTTCACAAAAATGCACCATAAAGAAAATTTCTATTTATTGAACAACACCGCACAGAGTTTAATTAGGAATTTATTGAATTATTTTTTTTCTCCTTCTCCTACATGCGAAATTTCCCCAGAGATGGTTGGCAAAATTCTCAAACGGACAGAGGTGTAGCGTGTGCGTCTATTTGATTACACCTCCTTGCTTTTTCTTCTTTTGTATTTAATTAGTCCAATTATGTGGTTCGAATTAATCAGAGATTACAGAATTTCCCCCACACATGCATACCTCCTTATTCACGCACTGAGATAAATGAATGACAAACCCATTCCACCCCCACCTACCCACCAATATAACAAAGAAAAGAATATGTGGGTTTTGTCTTCACGAAGAAAGATATAAATTACATCACTTCTGCGTGTGTTTCATTGAATTTGTAGATCCTTTTGGCTTTCTGTGGAGCCTTCACTACTCTGAGCCCTACGCACTTATTCTTCTAATTATTTATCTGAATATGGACGGAGAAAGAAATAATAATAAACAAATAAAAATACCGTCAAATGGAGCAGATTTTTAGAAGTAATTTAAGCGATAGAGCTATTTGCCATTTTTTTATCTCTCATTATCAAGGGGTGTTTATCTGAGTAAAAATCTTCGGATTATTCGTCGAGATTCGGATTATTCGTGAATTATATTTAAATTATTCAATATTCTGATTATTCGTAGAGATTGAGATTATTCGTTATGATCCAAATTATTCGGATTCGGACTATTCCATCAATAAGATTCGGATTATTCGTTAAGTTTTGAATTATTCGTCTAGATTCATATTATACATCAAGGATATGCAGATTTTTTTTCAAAATTCTAACTATTCGTCAAGTAAATTCTGATTATTCACCAAGATTAGGATTATTCTTCGAGAAGATTAAGACTATTTGCTAAGATTCTGATTATTTGTCAAAATTCAGATATTCGTTAAGATTAAGATCATTCGTTAAAATTCAGATTAATCGTTGAGATTTAAATTATTCGTTGAAATTCAGATTATTCGCTCCAAATTCGAACTATTCGGAATTCGTAATTTAATAAATGAAATTGAAATTGAATTGTATTCGTCAAGAAAATTCAAACTATTTCGTCGAGATTTGAATTATTCGGCAAGATTTGGATGATTCGATAAAATAAATCGAAATATTCGACAGATAAACACCCCTTGCTCATTATTCTTATGAGAACATAATTTAACTGCCTTAAAGTGAATAAACTCCTTTTGGAATCTTCCTAAATTGTAACAATACGTTTAAAAAATTCTTCGAAAAGTTCTCATGTGAAATATCCCCCGTTCCAGTTCAGTTTCTTATAAATCACAGCCCCTTAAATTAAATTAGAAAACCATTTTGTTGGACTTTTTTTTGCTTCTTTTGCATTTCAATTGAAAAATAAATGTGCGAAATCACTTTTTGGGTGCCACTTTTTTTGTGCTTCCACCGTGTTGCCCAAATATTGATTTATTTGACATGGGGGATGGAGTGAAATGAAAAAAAAAAACGAAGCCCCAACAGGGGTGAGCTTGATGTGAAAAATTGAGCCACAGCGGTTTGCGAGGTTGAGGGATGAAAAATTGAAGGAAATACACGTAATGATATAAGAGGCAAATAGGAGGATAAGAAGCAAGAAAAAAGACGCCAAAGGGGGTGAGGGGTGAAGCACGAACGAAATGTAGGATATTGTTGTCTTGAGGGAAATTCTCATTGTATGGCATAATTGGGGAGAAATTTTCCGTGGCAAATTGAAGGAGAGACGAATCCTGCGGTTGGAAAAATCTGCTCTCTGTGTGAGCTTTTTTTTGTATTTTATTAAAGTGAATTTACGAGGAAAATAATATCGTTAAAATTTACAATGAAACACGATGATAATGATGGAAAAGAAATAACAACAAAATAATCGTGGGAAAATCTCGTGAATGGCGAAGGGACGACCCCAGGGGGTTGATGGGGATGAAATTGAGACATGGGGCGTGGAAGAAGTTTCTTCAGTATGAAATTTATCTACAAAATTACCGACTTATGGGTTTATGGGACCTTTTTTGCGCTCCAATAGCTTACATACAGGAAATCCGCCCAATGTGGGGGAACCCTGTGCTCGTGCATTCCACCCATCCATGGTTCACTGAACAAACTCTCCCCTTCCCATCGTATTTTTATTGAAAAATAATTTTTGCTAACATTTTCAAGGAAAAAAATGGAGCTTTGGGAGCTTTTTTTCACACTCACACACACCCAAGTCAAAGGACATGACCCAGGATGAGGGAAAAAATCAACCCTGACTCAGAGAAAAGCCCCAGTGAGTCAATTTCTCCGATGATCCCCAATATATCATATTTTATTGGATGGTTCGATTAGCTTCGACCACATTTTGTGATTATCCTTCAGAATTTTATCGTTAGAAACCTCACAAAAAAAGCTTCAATGGAACTCAACCATTTGTTTCGGAGATTACATCGGCTTTGTGATTTTTTTTATTGGCTTACACCCCCTCATAATCAATGAGGAAGGAAGTAGAAGGATATTTTAGAAATCAATTTATTTATTTGTTTTACTTTTAAGAGCATTAAAAATTGAATGAGGATGACCTGTATAGTAATTTCATGAAAATGTATTTTTCTTTGAACATTAATAAATGAAAATCTAAAAAATCTAATCTAAAACTTAAAGAAACTTGAAAGAATTTAAAAAATCTTAAGAAAACTTAAAGGAACTTAAAAAAACTTAATAAAACTTAAAGGAACTTAAAACAACTTAAAAAATCATAAGAAAACTTAAAGGAACTTATAAAAACTTAAAGAAACTTAAGAAAACTTAAAGGAACTTAAAAAAAAACGTAAAGGAACCTAAGAGAATTTAAAGAATCTTAAGAAAACTTAAAGAAACTTTAAAAAAAAACATAATAAAACTTAAAGAATCTTAATAAAACTTTTAAAAAAATTAGGAAAACTTAAAGGAACCAAAAAAAAACTAAAAGAAACTTAATAAAACTTAAAGAAACTTAATAAAACTTAAAGAAACTTGAGAGAATTTAAAAAATCTTAAGAAAACTTAAAGAAACTTTAAAAAAACATAATAAAACTTAAAGAATCTTAAGAAAACTTTAAAAAAAAATTAGGAAAACTTAAAGGAACCAAAAAAAAAAAACGTAAAAACCTAAGAGAAATTAAAGAATCTTAAGAAAACTTTAATAATCATACGAAAACTTATATCTTTTTTAAGGAATCTTAAGTCTCCCAAGGAGCACGCCGGCGACTCTAGCCATTTTGGATAACCATACACCTATCCATATGGTGTCTACTCACGGAGTGTGCCACGACTGAAGTACAATTTCTAATATTTTGAAGAATTAAAAATATTTGGCAATTTTTTTTGATTAGTTTTAGTTAATATATGATGGAGCAGATGTATTCAGAGTAAAATAATTGTAAATAAGCTAAAATTAACAAAATCAGTCGTGATCAGTCTGCTCCACGCCTCAATTTTGGTGCCAACACAGAGTCGTGGCTACGCGTGAATTTTGGTTCCAACAAAAATCGGAGTTTACGCCTAAATTTTGGTGCCAACACAGAGTCGTGGCTACGCCTCAATTTTGGTACCAACACAGAGTCGTAGCTACGCCTCAATTTTGGTACCAACACAGAGTCGTGGCTACGCGTGAATTTTGGTTCCAACAAAAATCGGAGTATATGCCTCAATTTTGGTGCCAACACAGAGTCGTCGCTACGCGTGAATTTTGGATCCAAAAAATTTAGAGATTACGGCTCAACGTTGGTTCCAAAACACAGGCGTGGCTACGCCTGAATTTTGGTTTCAAAATATCAGAACACGTGGTTTTATAATAATCATAAAATATTCAAATCATTTTCAGAGTATTAATCCATAATTAATATTTTATTGATACTTTTCTAGATTTATGTTAAAATTTAATCAAATTATGAATTTATGATGTGTTTTAAAATAATTTTGTATCATAACCTATTCTTGAATGTATCCGGGAAGATGTTCTCCGGACAAGCGATGGACTGTAAACAATCCAAAATCTTTGATAAATTACAATTTTCCGCAAAAGATAGACAAAAGAGATTATTGAAACATATTCTAAGGATTATATTGAGTATCATTGAACATAATTTTATGCTCGTTTTGGTACTAAAATCGCTATTTATTAAGATTTTCTTGAAATTAAATAATTTTGGAAGGATTGTTTATATGATTCTGTCATTTTTTGGGTATGACCACCCAATTTTTAGAAAACATGATTCAAAATTTAACTAAAAAGCCACCCAAAAAATATATATAGAATTATTAGTTTAAATGAAATATAAAAACTATTCTTTTAATACCAACATAAAAACACTATCGCATTTCTCAAAAATGTCATTATTAATTTAATGAATTTAATATAATCATTTGATTTGAATAATTATAAAGTTGCCTAATATTAGGTACAAATATTTTAATTATTTTTACCTACATAAGATTTAGTTAGCAAATGGGTCCTGTAATAAAAACTAGATATCTACCTGATTGTTCTTAGAATTTCATTGAAAAAGTTTTAAAACATGTAATCCTTTTACAATATGAGAGATACTTTTTGGACTTTTCGAAGAATTAGCAATTAGCATTAGCATATTTTTCTTCTAAGGGAACAATAATGCAGGCCTAAGAAAAGACCTTCTCCCAATTACAGGTAGATTTTTAATAATTCTGATTTTTTTTCGATTATAATTTTTAATGCTGAATACAAGATGTGTTTCCCAATGATTTCTTAGAGCAAATGCGTCAGCAACAGAAAAAATGCTCTTATGTGCTGAAGAAAATTGTACTGAAATGCAAAGCTTTTTCATGTATTCGACGAATGGTTGTCTTTTTGAGGGTACTTTTAGCTACACGTGGCATGGATATTTTATAAAATTTTATTTATTAAAAACTAAAGCGATTTATGCCATTTTAATAATGTTTCTAGCTTAAGAAACATAATGCAATGTTGTATTAAATAAGCATAATGATGTGGGTATAATTTTAATTTTTTTAATTTTCTAATTTTTCAAAGAAATATTAATTTTTATGAAATGAGAAGGTCATTTATGACTCTTCTAATCTATATCCTATCTGAAAATCAATCTCGCATATGTTTTTCACGCGTGAAAACGCGTGAATTTTTCTTTGTGAATATTATTGCCAAGACGAGGTATTTTTGCCAAAGTACATCTCCATGAAATTTGGCCATTTGCCTCCCGGTGAGGCAAAATAGAAAAGGGAACACTATTGTAAAAGGAGAACATTAGGTAGAGAAAATAATGTGTTTGAGAGAAAGAAAGATAAGTGAGAGGGAAAGAGAAAAAAAATGTCAAAATTTTTGCCTACATGTAGGAGTTTTTTCAGTCGTGGCAGAGGCTGTTTCCAGACACCATACGGATATCCCTATGGTATTCCCAAATTTAGGCGTAAAATTTTACCTGCTATGGAGCCACGACCCGATTTTGGGTACCAAATTTTTCCCAATACCATCATATATGGTGCACCATACGGTGCCTGAGCGGGAATCCCGCGCGGAATACATTTTGGCCGAAATGGAATACGGCCGGGAACCGCCGTGCTCTTTGGGCTGTCTGACTAGTGAGATTCACCCATTGTTTGACATTTTTTCCTCATGAAATTAAAAAATAATAATGTTGCTGACGGTTTTTTTCTAACGTGTTTCGTTTTCTTATAACTTTAGAAAATATCTTTTTTTTTTTTAATATTTTCTCTTAAATTTTTGCTTAAAATTAATTTCTTTCATAAAATCCTAAATCTCTAAAGTAAAATTTTAACTTTCTGAACATTTAGGGGCATTTAGGCGCTAAATTACCTTCTCCAATTACGCCATTGCAACTTGGCTCAGTCTCTCTGACAAAAACAGCGTTAAAAGTACTTAATAAAAAGGACATTTTGTGGAAAGTTTTTAATTTGAATTAAACGACAAAACTTTCTCCTTTTGGTCACTTTTCTATTTTAAATTTTTAATGCAATTTCCATGTCCATCACCGCGACTCCTCACCACTGCCTGCTTTACCTTTGTTGCGAAAACTACAATACATATAGCTAACTTGTGCAGAAGGGGAGCACGGAAAAGTCACGGCAAGAAAAGTCTTTTCAAGCTTTTTAACGAATAATTCTCAATTCGCACCACTATTGCGGGCATTTATTTATTCTTTCGGGCAAAATTAAAATTAAATGGAGAGAAGTGGAATTTTTATTACTTTTCCTTCATCCACCCACCCCCACCTTAAGGGCGAAAGCTTTTTTTTGTTTGTGTATGACAAAAAGAATCTCATGGACTTTTACCGCCCAAGAGAACTTCCGCATATAGAAAAGTTCATTAGAATTTCCTTGCGTTGTTTTTTTTTCTTCGTTTTGTTGTATTTCCCTCTTGAGTTTTTTTCTTGTTTACTTTTTTCTCCAATTTCGCATAAACAGCACACGAAAGAATTTCTCCCGCCAAGAGATTTTCACGAATCTCTCTTGAAAAACGTTATAATGTTATTTTTGTGTATACAGGAGGTACTTTTAGTAGCTTTTCAACTTGAGAATCTTCCCACAAATATAAATCTTGTGGCGAACAGTTTTCCAGCTAGGGAGAAACGGAACAAGTCCAGCATTTCCTTAAGGAACTTTTGTGGAAATGTTTTTGCGGAGGAATTAAAGATTAATTTTATTTTGAAGACAAAATATTTATTTTTCGAATAATTTCGAGAAATTTAATTTGAACAAAAAAAAAAGGAAAAAGAGAACAAAATTGAAAAAAAAAATGTAACCATTGCAGCACTCAAATGTCCATAAATTGCCATTTATATGGTATTTTATAATCACCCTCGCGGTCCCTCGCAAAAAAACCATCTCTCCTCCATATTAATAAGAGTTGTTTATTGCTTAATGAAAGGGGTCAAGTTTCTCAAGAGAATTCTGTGCAGTGGCGAGTTGGACGGGCATAACGAGCAAATGGCATGACAATTGTTCATTGCAATTTGCACCAGACGCCAAGGGAGCCAAAACCATTTGTAATTTATTAACCCAAAAAAACAAAGAGAGAAAAAAATCTTTCATTCCCAACTCTCATTTATTTTCCTTCATTGTTGAAGTGCAACAGAGAACATGCTAATTAAATCATTTTGCAATTGCCCGAATCCTCCTCCTTCTTGTACACTCTAAAGTGAATTTAATTTTTGCTCCCTGGCAGGAGCCGCACAGAGTGGTGGTTAATTTTTGAAATCTGAGAGAGTTGATGAAAGAGTGGATTTGCAAAGAACTCACGATTGTGTAATTAATGGATTACCTGCCGTGGTGTCCTTTTTTTCCAGGTCCATTCTGCTGTTTTATCTCAATATATAGTTACATAGTTTGTGATAATTGCTGGCTTGTCAGTTGAATTCGAGTGAAATTAAATGCAATTCAAAGCTCTGCTGCATCCACCACCAAAAATACCAAAGCAAATCAATGAACAAATATTTCTAAAATTAGAATTTATCACATCACTCCAAATTCATCCTCAATAGAATTCCCAAAATGGGTACACCGTTTGGTATTTCATTTAGAACAAATAATTGATAGGTTTAGGCATTAAATTGTGCACAAATTACATTGAAAATTCATTTATTTAGTGACCACTGTAGTGGATTTACCTTGAATTGCAGGTAGATTATTATTAGAATAAATTCCCTCAACTATAGCTTCAAGTATAGGTATGATCGTCACCTTGAAAGATTGTGGTAGAGCAATATGTTAGTAGACTGTATGGAACTCCTGCCCTTTATCCCTCATAGATCACTCCGCTCACCTGTGCAAATTATGCGTGTTAATATTCGGTGAGAAATGGACTAAAAATTTTTCTATTGTCCCAGATGTTCTCAGGTGGTGCCCAATTCCAATGTATGTTGCCACGTTGTTCTACGTGAAGTGAAGAAAATCCTCTGAAATCCTGCTCAGGATATCTCTGCGTCCACCCACAATGCACCAGAAAAACCGCCACTTTTTCTTCTTAATTCAAAATATTTATTTCACAACTAATGACTTTTATTTTAATTAAATTCAATTTTTATTTTTAACAAATGATTTTTGCGCACCACACAATCAGCACGGAAGTAGCATTAAGTGCTCTCCAAAAACACTGCACGGTGATTGTGTGCGACGTTGCGGATTTGCCGCGATTCAAACCAACGGTCCGTTGAGTTTAAATTTAGGGTTCAATATTTCATGAATTTTTCAATACAGTAAATTAAAGGGGAAAAAGAGAGTAAATTAAACGGGAATTCATTGAGAAAATAAACATCTTCACGAGCACCGTGAACAACCACCAATGCAATGGCGTAGCCAGAGGGGAAGGATTAGTATCTAACAAAGTTGTTAAATTTAAGGATTTTTTAGAGGTTGAATTTTTAAAAATTGAATGAAAGCTCAGTGACGTAGCTAGGGAAAGTATTTGGGTGTCTAAAAAGGCTAAAAGTCCAGGCATGAATTCACATTTGTAGTAAAAACGAAATTTGGCATTATTTTTTACATTGTCAAACGTTAGAAAATAAATCTAAACCTAAAACCAGAACCGATAAAAGTTAGAAAATGCGTCGAGATTTACATACAAAAGTTTCAAATGTGTAAATAAACATCAAACGTTAAGAAAGAACTGTCAAATTTTACAAAGTTCAAAAAGGTTATGTAAATGTCAACGGTTGCAGAGAAATCTGGAACGTTAGATATGAAACGTCAAGCTTTAAAAACGCAAAACTTTAGAAATGTAAATTTAAAAAATATATGTTCAATGTTAGTAAATAAATGTCAAAAAAAAGATAATAACGTAAAATTGTCAAAAGTTTGTTAATTAAAATCTGAATTCTAAGCAATATTTTAAATTCATTTTTTGGTCTTTTAAACTCATTTTTTTTTAATTATTATTTTTTTAAACCCCTTTAATTAGTTGGTGGGCAATAAATTCATATGAGCTTGTATTAGACATTTGGATATTGTGTAAAGTCAAAGAAAGAGCTTTAGAACGTATTGTTTAAAAATTCATGAATTTATGATTAAGAATTAAAAATTTGGCTTAAGATCAATCGCTTTAACTACTAAATAACATTTTTCTTAAATCCAAAATTGCCCAGATTTTTTTCCGTTTTCTGACTTCAAAAATTGTCTAGAAAAGTCAATACTCAACCAAAATTCTTGAAAGTTCTGGCAAGAAGTTATAAAACTCTTCTTTACCGAATCCGTTTTTATACACAAGGTTATTAAAATAAATAAAATTTTCCTATCGTACTAAAAAAAAAAAACAGAAATAAAGGTAAATTAAACAAACTAAAGAAAACTGATATTGTTGCTGTATTAAATGTTCTCTCTCTAATTTTTTTTGTGCAAAATGACCTGAAATTATTCAAGATCTATGACAGTGCTACATCATTCACTACTCTACATGACCAGTCAGTCGTTTAAGAAAAGAATAAGAAAAAAAATCCCTTAATTGGCTTAAAGATTTCTTCCTTTGGGGCTGTAAAATCCGGTCAAATAGTTAGCTGCCCCATCACTTAAAGCGACAGATTGATCTTTAAGCTCCGCGAGGGGTTTAATCGTCTGCATATGCAAATGATCTGCTTTAATGCGCTAACGACATGTAATTAAATGAACACGAAAGTCATGCGGATTTACCAGACCACCAAGAAAAGTCATCAAGCCACAGACTTCCTTTTTGCGTGTGCTGCTCCACACACTCCCCACACTTTATTTGATGAACCCGTCACTTTATCAATTAATTCACCCCAGCGCTATGCAAGACATATCAGTGTCAGCACCTTTGACTACGCTGCGGGAGAAGCTTTTCACCATCTATCGTGATAAATTGCTTTAGAAATAAAAAAGTTGTGCAAATTGAGCAATTTCCTGCGCGCGGGAAGGAATTAAATGCAAAAAAAAGCACATAAAAGCGATGCTGTGAAATTGATAAACAAATTTCGATGGAACTTCGTGAACAAAAGAACTTTTGCCTGGTAATATTTTAGACAATGTTTTTACTTACCTTTCATGTCGGTGAATAAAGTTGTGGGTTAAAAAGTACATACAAGAGCGAGATCGGAGTGTAGTGGCTAAATGTTTGCGAATGTGGTTAGACATTTTCAATTGAAAACTTTTCCCATTCTGTGTGGAGTTGGAGTCTTGTTTGTGGCCATTACAGTGCGCGCCTGTTTCTCACATTGTTATGGCAAATGGGCCTCTGGAGGAATTTTGCAGCATTTTGTCGCGGACCCATTCAATGCCATTACGCGTTCCATTGAGGCAGAAAAAGGGCCGCAACTGCACCTTTTTTTTTCTTACACCTTCCAAACGCTAATTCAGGCTGCGGATAGTTTGTGCAGACCAATTTTGCCCCAACACCCGCGCGCACTGGTGGTTTAACAGAGACACTGCGCTTAGTCAAAGGGGCTGTTAAATGTTTGTTGATTGTGAAGCTAAATATATTTTTACACTTTCTCTGCAATTTTTTCTACTTCAAATCTAATATAGGGGAACCTGGGGTAAAATGGTGAATTTTTGGGAAATATTTTTTCCTGAATTCCGTGGAAATATTGGAGTTTTCCCATACAACTATCTTATAGCAAATTTTCCGGGCTACAACTTTGTCTTGGACAATTTCTTTCTATCTCAACGGGAAAATGCATTTTAAGCCATTTTCCAGACCCTTGCACTTTCACCGTTTTGCCCCAACACTGGGGTAAAATGGTGAATTGCGTTTTTTGTTCCCTCATCTTAATTTAATGAAATTATTTTACCAAGGAACTATAATATCTATTGAGAATGAGAGATTTGTGTACCAATTAAAACTTTTTTAATATAAAAAATACAAAAAATAAAAATATAACGTTAAATTTAACACATTTCGTTTTTTATTTATTTAGTTTTTAAAAATTGGTAATAGTGAGTGATCATACATCCTAAATTGTATATAATAGTTTTACTAATTTAGGTAAATTTCTTTTTCAAAAATTTAAAAATTTCTTTAAAAAAAAACACCAAATTCACCATTTTGCCCCAAGCGGTATTTTTTACAACCAGTGTTCTACAGGAAAATTATGAAACTTTCTAGGCTTAAGCAGGGGTATGAAGTGCAAATACTGACAAAATTAGATAGATTAGCTCCCACTACTTCTTGAGATATTAATTTTAATTTATTTTTCCAATTCACTATTTTACCCCAGTTACCCCTACGTACCTACCGACAGGGATATTTCCCAAATTTTGTAATCCCACCACCCTTTCACAGGAAAGCATTTACGCCTATATAATGGTTTTTTTGGATCATTATTTTTTAAATATAAAAATAAAATCCGGTCAAGAGGTTACAGTGTGGGTCATTTAAAAGTGCGCACGTGCTGAGAGATGGCGGGAGAACTGAATGGACTAAAAAGTCCCTCTCCAGCACAACTTAATTGAGTTAGTCATGCAAATTTTCCGCATGGTGTGCCCCCAAAACAATTTCTGCAATGCAATTTTCCCCATGAGTAGCTCAATAATGACTGCAAGAAGAAAAGCGCCGTCTCATGACGTGTCTCAATTGCAGAGAGAATCTCTTTTGGGTAAAAATTCTAAAACCCAACACCCGATGATTGGCCTCCTTCGAGAAGCCAAAGAGACGTATGCCATTGATATTTGAGGTTTGAGGAAATTGCGATATGTATGTAGGTATGTAATAGTTGTCGCATTTCTGCGTACCACGCTGGAATGCTGAAGAAAATGTCAACACAGCGAATGTGTTTCCATGCCTTCGGGCTTCATTTTGGTGCTCAAACAGTGACTTTGACATTTGAAGCAATTAATACCTCATCAGGGGAGAGACATCAATGCAAATTAGACTGTTGAGCGTAATTGTAAATTGAACGTTTATAATAATAATGAAGGAGCGAGAGAGCGTCGATTGGGACACGTGCGTGTTTCATACAAATCACTGCGTCATTACACTTCAAATTGATCTCCAGGAGAATTGTGAAAGATTACCAAGAACGATTAATTAACTATTTGGAATTTGATAGAAGTAGGACAAAGTGGAAGGAGAAGTTGATAGAGATTTTCAATTGTTTGTCTCTTTAAGAATTTATTTTTCAGCACTAGATGGCTCTAGTAGAGCGTAACGCCCTCTAGCGGGCAAATTATTTTAGCTAATTTTAGTTTATATTTAATTTGAATGTATTGAAATTCAACTGAATTTTCAGATGTCTAAAATTTGAAAAAAAAAAGATTATTAAAAAAATATTTTTCCTTAAGTTTTCTTTCCATCAGTAATTTATCAAAGAAATTTAAACCATAAAGCTTTTCTAGAGGAAAACACAGAATATTTCATTGAAATCCACCCCAAATCACCCAAAATTATGCAACTTCACCCTATCTAAAATAAATCCAATTAAACTCAATATAAAAATAAACAAAAAATTCATGGAAATAAAAAAATTTCTCATATTTATTGTATTTTAATTACCGCAAATATATGCCCATAGATTGCAATTTATAAGTTTATTTGCAAAGCTAAATTGAGTTTCGCTTTTAACATGTTTTATGAAATTAAAATTTATATGGCCATTGTTGGGGTATTTTCTTTGTTTTTAAAAATTAAATAGTCCGTGGAAAAATAAATAAATTCTTAGCGCAATATTTGCAATTTTAAAATTTCAGCAGCATTGCGGTAAATGCGAGATATGCGAGATTATTTAATTGGCACGAAGTGGATAATTTCTCATTCAAAAAGTGGATTTTTTTTATTGAAATTTAATTAAATAAGTTAAATTGAATATACAGGATTGTCTGATGCGCCATCATTTGAGAAAATCTTAATATTTTGGCGCCATCTCTTGTGGGAATTTTTCCTTCAGGTTTAATTTAGCACAAAAAAACAATGAAAAACGAATCAAGGAAGGAAGACAGGGAGCAGGAAGAGGAATCAAAGTTTAATGCAAAAAAAAACTGCATGCAAAAAACATCAATCAAACTGCAAACTGTCAATTCTCATATTTTGAGATTTACGACAGACAGCAAATTGGTGGACGTCAGTGAAATTTCATAGCGGAGAAATTAATTTCTTTTTATTATTTATGGTTTTCATTTTTTTCAACCCATATTTCACATTCAATTTATTTTGATGTTATGGCATCAAAAGCACTTGCTTCCAATGTTTGCCTAAAACTTATGCGAAGCCATTCACATAAATATGAAGCTTACAGCATGTTTACACCACCCGAAATTCTTTTTCAAAGCTATTATTTATGTGTTGCGGATGCTGCGGCAAAAAAAATCATCATGACTGTGTTTGGCGAAAAGTATAATCGACACAACAATATGGGAAAAATATATAAATAATTTAGAATTTAAAATGAAAAAAAAAAGCTCAAGATTTTTTTTGTGGCATTTCTATTTGAAATTCTACATAGAGCAGCAAATGGAAAAATTGTGTTTTTAGCTCTCATAAATCCCTATTAGATTTTTATTTAATAAAAAGGGTTTTTTTTAGGTTTAATCCGATAAAAGTGGTAGAAAAGGATAGCTTCTATCGCCTCTATCTATAATAAGTTAAAAAAAAACTTTTTTTTAAAGGAAAATCTGTTTTTTAAATTACAGTATGTTTTTTACTTTGAAATCTCCTTGAGAAAAGCCAAAGCTTGTGGCGATGTTCTTTTGTGATCTTTAAATGTTCAGTGACAAGCAGTGCTGAAGATCACTGAGCCGCTAAGGCCCTTCGTATCCCACAAGGCGGTAAGACACTGCCTTGACACTTAATTTGTGGATTAGTGAATCAATCCAAAATTTTCCAGAAAGCTAGGAGTGTGTCTACCTTTAGTACGTCTACCTTAAGTCCGGCACGAAGATAGTACACTGCACCAACGTACAAGCCGCAGAGGAATCCCCAAAAGCTAACGTTTTCCTTCCTTTGTACAATCCCTGTAAGACACTGTACCACGGGCCTTTTTCTTAGGGTTTGTAGCTGAAGCGGAAGATAAAGACTTGCATAGGAAATGTTTCCTCTGCGTCTCTTTCCAGAGGAGAAACCTGTGGAATTACCACCCACTGTACCTACCTGGCTGTTTCTCTTCTATTATTCACTTCAGAGGACGAAAGATTAGTCATCTTTCCTTGTAGTTCCCTCAAATTCTTCTTCGTACTTGATTCCTTCGCATTTTTGACTGAGGCGTCATTATTCCGCGATGATTGAGAAGGCGGTACATTTAGCTGAAGCTCACGCAGTGACTTGTACCATGCCTTCTCTGTCTCTCTCCACAACTTTTTTTCTAAACTTGATATGTCTTTGATGGGTTTTTCCGGCTTAGACTTTTTCCCTATCGACCTCTCCAGAATATCCTCTTGGAGACGTGATCGGGATGTAGCCTTAAGATCCTTTGTAACCTCCAAGTTCGTAGCGGCATGTTTAGTGGTTACCTCCACGAGCCGCGGCGAATTGAGAGAAATGGGGTTTAAATATTTAAGTCGGCCTTAAGGTTTTAATTCAGTTTTTATAAGACCGAATTAAAAATTCTAAGTCAGACTTAAAAAACTGACTTAAAACCTTAAACCAACTTAAGAACCTACTAAATTCTGAAGCCCGACTGAATAGTGAATTCCATCCTATACTTTTCTACTATTTATTTTTAAATTCTATTCTTAAAATTATTATTTATTTCTGTTCCAAATGACTTTTTTTCATTTTTTTCATTGAGTGAGTTTTCATGAAGATTTTCCTTCTGGAGCTTTCCTTGATATTCCACGTTATCTTCTATTTCTAATTTGAAAAATTCTCACTCCAATAATTTCTCATATTTCCGATTGAGTCTGCAACATTATCGTCTTTGCTATCGAATATTGGTTTGGAGGGGGGATGGGTGGGCATCGTAACTCCCACCGATAAGGCATACACACAGATTGCTTGTAGATGAAACTACAGAGATTGAAATTGGAATGGAGAAGTGAAGAAAAAAAAGAAAACAGACTGAGAAGGAAAAAAAAGATTGTTCATTGCATGCAGAGAGGACATTAAAATACTCATCTGGCAAGGAACTACCAGAATACACACGACGACGATGGGAGAAAAAAAAACGTCGGATGGCATAATTTTGCAGAATTGCACACACCAATGGAATGTGGGTGGGTGGGGGTGGGTGAGTGTGATGAAAAAGGTTCCTTGGTGATGAATTGGAGAAGAGAGGTGAAATCCTCCTTTTCATTCCACAGTGGATCATCCATGCGTAATACGATGGCGGAGGGTGGGACCAGGACTCATCTCGATGATGTTGCGAGTGACAAATGTTCATTATTCAGGGGAGCTTTCTTCCCCGAGCTTTTGCTCCCCAAAACAGACGCTTCATTGCCAAGTACAAAGACCCCACAGCAGCTCACTGCCAGACTAAATACTGCACTCATCCGCCCATAAGCATCCTCCTCCCCCCACTCCCCCCTAAAGTCACCCTCACTGCATATTCATTCATCTCTTCCCTTTTCCTCTCTCTCTCTCTCTGAGGGAAAATTCCTCTTTTGCAATATTTCCATGGAGTTTACTTTCCTCCTCTTGTTTTTCCTACCATCCACCCCCAAAAGCTTCCTCCCACACACCATTCATCCCAACGTGTAGTGTTAATTCTCAAGCTGTCAGTAGACTGAAGTGAGCTAGCAAAAATGAAAAGGAAAAATTCCCGCAAGTTCACGCCATTGCACTTCATCTCCCGCCAAAGTATCTCGCACCAACATACAGAGGGGCCCACCCACATGTCCACAATGAAAAAAGTAAAAAAAAACACGACATACCATAGCGACAACATATATTCACATTACAGGCACATAGCAACACCAACAACAATAAAGAAAAACTTTAGGCATTCAGCTTTTCATCCTGTTGGGAAAAAGAGCACGAAGGACATCGCCCTGAAAAATGTTTATTAGAACAACGAAGCATTTTATTTAAATAAATCCCCGGCCACGGACCTCCCTCGCATATTGTGGTCGCCACATGTGCTGAGAAAAAACAACAACAAATAATGCACCTTGCTCTGTAAACAAAGATCCTTTTTGTCCTGAAAATGTTGCAAATGTTTATTTCAAATTATTCTAATGGGCTTCTATGTTCAATATAGTTTCAAGAAATATAAAATAGTTTTTTTCTGGAAGAATTAATCTTGAAAATTAATCGACCTGATGAAGTAGACAAACATCTGCGAAATGTCATCCAGATGGAAGAAAAAATCAAGGGGTGTTTATCTGGCAAATGTTTTGGTTTTTAAGCGAATCATCCGAATATTTCCGAATATCTGAATAATATTTGACTTCAGATGAACATCATTTGCTAATAACTCAAAACCGAAAAAAGTCCAAAAACGTATTTAGAAATTTTTGGTTTGAATTTCCTCTTTTTTTTTTAGTTCAATTTACTACTTTTTAGCTAAAATTTACTATTTTTTGTTTTGAAATTAGTCCTTTTTAGGCTTTAATGATTTTTTTTAAAGTATTGTTCTTCAATCTATGTTGTTTTGGGACTGAAAACAAAATATTTATCGGCTTGAATTTAGTCTTTTATTTAAACATTTGAACTCTTCTGCTTCAATTTATTACTATTTTTCAGTTTGATTTAAATCTTTTTATGCTTGAATTTAACATTGTTTTTCGTTCAGATAAACCCCCACCCCATGGAAAAAATAATAAATGCCGACATTTTCACCCGGCGTCTCCATTGAAATTTTAAAGATTTAAAGGGAAACAAAACACAGTATAGTGACGTCATTGCGTGCATTTTCGAGTAAAGTTTTGCCAATTTTTCTCAGCTCAGAAAACATAAAAAGTTTCCTTGCCAATTTCTCACGTATTTTAGAGATACTAAAATTTAGATCCTCACGGCGCATCCTGATTGTTTCCTTGACTGAAGAGATTTTTCAATATACAAACGAATAAACTCCTTGAAATAAAATAAATATTTACAAAATGACATAATGAGAATTTCACAGAAGCAATTTGAGTGGAAACTATTGCGAATGTTGGAAGGAAAAATTTCTCCGCAGAAGAACTTTGTAAATATTTTGATGAAAATCTCTATGACCTTTTGACACAAATGGAAAAACTGGGGAGTTTCATTGGACCATCAATGACCTATTTAGTACCTCAAATGTCAATATTTTACTTTAAAAATGGATCCTAAAGAGACTTAGAACTAATTTTATGAGAAATTAAGTCTAAAAGTTAAATTTGTGGTTTAAAACTTCTTTTAGACGTCCCCAACAGTTCTGTGATGTAATACGCGAGGAAAGGGGGATGTAATAAGGGGTCACGCGGGTAAACGAGTATAGTATGCGTTAAATTTATTGCAAGGAGTTAAATTAAAGGGAAGAGCTTATAAAATATAACCTTCACAGTATTCATCAGTAGGGGGAGGGGGTGCAATGGTAGAGTGTTTTCAGTGACGTATCCAGGGAGAATATTTGGGTGTCTAGATACCCTAAGAATTTCTACGAGCGTTTTAAGCTACATATTTTATGCCGTTTCATGATGTTAAAAATTATGAATCTGACAGAAATTGATCTCAAATTAAAATTATTAAGGCAAACTCATGTTTTTGTTTAGTTTTAAATAATTTATTTAATAAATATAAACAATTAATTAAAATAAAAAAAAAACAATTCTGCTCATCATGCTTTTGATAAATTCTTCACAATTTTGTTTAATGATTAAACAGGTGAATAATTATATTTAAGTTTCCCGCCGATTCCCCACTGTTCCCAAATCCCACTCCCGCTCCAATATTCCCGGCGCAAGCCTCTCTCTAACATTTAGCTGATTAAGCATTATATGAAAATGTATAAAATCGATGAAGGTTCAATAAATTTTTCAGAATACATTCTGGAATCGCTGCGGACATATCCGCAGGTGAGAAAAGAATTGTGTTTTAATTTATGTAGGGAATTCATTGGGCGGCCATAACGAGCGCCCGAGTTTCCCTGTCAACATCCAGAACCATCTGCGGCGCCTTGCGCTACTGGGTACTGGTATCCTCTCAATGAATTCAAATCTATGAACTTCTCTGTTCAATTTCATAGTTTGTAATGACCATTTCAAAGGTTTTACCAATTTTGATAAAAAAAAGGTTTTTTTTTATAAAAAATCAGTATTCTGCGTAAAATATTTTTTATCTTATAAAAGATTATTTTGACGACTTTTACGATTAAAGTTCATAAAATAAAAGTAAAAGATTTTTACGCCAAATAATGCTTCTAAGTTGCTCAAATTCTGCTAATTAGAACGCAGCACAAAAACACCCCTTTAAAAAATATTCTAAGTACGCCCCTGCTGAGTTTTCGTCTTTTTTCTGCGCTAAAAAGTTAACAAGGTTGAATGGAAAAATTTTACAACATTTTCCCAAGCTTTTCTTCATTCTACCAAGCCACTCGCTCCACCATTGACTTTCTCTAAAAAACTTTAACTTTTTTTTTCAACCATTTGCTCATGTACTTTGGCCATTTGAGAAGTTTTTTTTTCGCGGAACTTTTCCAAGTAAGAAAATCTCTGCATTTTTTCGTGGGTGTTGTTGTTCCTCCGGAGGCAAGAGCATGAGAATATTTTGGGGGCATTGTTAAGAAAAATTCCAAGCAACCAATATTTGTCTCACACGAAACGTGCGCTTTCGTCGTCTTCATTCTCCTTGTGAACGAAGAAAGGGATCCTTTGCCGCATTGTCGCCCTGGTTGGGTCTCAACGGTGGAAAGGAAGACGGAGGCTGTGTGATGATAAATACACGAAACACGTGTTCGACTTTATTTATGAAATATCCTCGGTGGAACTGCAATATTAACAAGAAGATGGAAATATGTTACACACCACTCCTCACGACGTACTGGGTGAAAATGTTGGATTTTTCTCCATCATCCACCCTTTCCTCCCATTACTTAGCTAACACCAATTCCATCTTCATCCCCTTTGATGTCTCCGAAAGGCACCTTGCAAAGCTCACAACCAACTCATTTTTCCTTCCGTTCCCAGAGCTTTCCTCAACGCAGGGTTTGGGAGCAAAGGCGGGGGTAGGAGAAGCTGAAGCTGAAGCTCAAACCCACCACCACCCGGGGATTGTTTTATGTGTGCTGTGTACATGGAAATTTATTAACTTTTTGAGCCCATATTCCCCAGGCCCCTGACACGCATAAAGTTAATAATTCACTCCCACACCCCCCCGCCACCCACACTCATTATTGCCATCGTGATTTTCATGTGGGAAAACTCAAGAAAAGCCCGCAGAGGAATTTCAAGTACAACGACTACAACCCATAGGAACTTTCCCAGTACTTTGGCTTTACTTTCAAAACAAACCCACCTCAATTTATGCATTTTCCTGGATGCATTTTGCATTTGAAAGATAATATTGTTCCATCTATATGAAACTTTTTGACTATAGGAGCTCACTTTGGATTTTCCACAAGTTAATGGTTTGAAGCGTTTATGCAATAACATACCGCATTTATGAAATTTATTTCAGGTGAATTTTTAGTTTTATTTCATCGTTTTTAGCTGTGATTCTTTCTTCAAAGAAGCACAGCTTCTGTGTACACTCAAAAATGCAAAGTCGTCAGATCGGGCTCAAACTCGGGATGAGCACGAATTAGAGTCTCCACATTCCAAAAATCATATGCGCCAAAAATCTTTCCGGCCGTCCGTCCGTCCGTCCGGCCGTCCGTCCGGCCGTCCGTCCGGCCGGAATATAACGCAATATTGCAAGAGAACGGTAATAGATAGAGACTTGCGGTCAACGGCAAAGTTCATATATCAGGTAGAAGACATACGATTATGATGTCAAATCCAACCCCCCACCCCTCCGTCCGCCATTTTGGATAACCTCAAAATTTTGTTTTCGCTATATCTCAAGCCCTATTATAGGTAGAAGTCTGAAATTTTGGTATGTTGTAGAGGCCATCAAGACCTTTCCAACGATACCACATTTTCGAAAATCGGCCAAGCCGTTTAGCCAATATGGCCGACACAATTTTTCATCGAAAATCGGCTATAACTCGAGAACGGCTTGACCGATTTTGATCAACCCGGGCTCAAATGAAAGATATTAACGAGCCCTACAACTGCTCGGAACATCGCAAGTTCAAAAAATGACCACAAGTGGCGCTAAAATCGAAAACAAAATTTTCGATGAGTTTTCGATGAATATCTCGGGCACCGCTTTATAGAATTGCTTCAAATTTTAATATGTTATAGTTGGCTATAATATCTTTCATCATGCCAAAAATGAAGAAAATCTATGTAGCCGTTCCGGAGATATCGCGTTTTAAAGTTAACATGTCATATCTTGAATTGCATAAGTCCAACGCCCCGCGCAGCGGGGCGTTTTATATATACACATATAAAAGTAAAATAAAATATATATAAATGCATAGATATATACATATAAAAATGCAAAGATAAATATATATAAACTGGAAAGATAAAAATTAAATATAGCATGGATGGAACAGTATAAAGCGAAAGAACGGTAAGTAAAACTTACGGGCTGTGATTCTTTCTTTGTCAGTGAAATGTGAAATTGACTGAAAATTGAGGATGGAAAAATTTTGAGGAGAGACTTACTCGTGAGCCGAATCACAGCCAACGCCCGCCACGATTAAGGCTTTCTTCAAAATTTCTGCGCGTTGGCTGTGATTCGGCTCTCGAGTAAGTCTCTCCTCAAAATTTTTCCATCCTCAATTTTCAGTCAATTTCACATTTCACTGACAAAGAAAGAATCACAGCCCGTAAGTTTTACTTACCGTTCTTTCGCTTTATACTGTTCCATCCATGCTATATTTAATTTTTATCTTTCCAGTTTATATATATTTATCTTTGCATTTTTATATGTATATATCTATGCATTTATATATTTTTTTATTTTCTAAATCTACAAAAAAAGTGTGTTTGTTTCAAAATTCTTCTAAATTAACTTGAAAAAATAAATCAACTCTGTTCGCATATTTCTCATTTGAGGCTCAATTTTCCGCATCCCGAACCTCATATATTCCTCCATAAAATTCCCATGAGCATGGTGGAAATTATTATGCTGTGTGGGGGTGGATAAATGTTGCGTATTGATGGCGAATGAAATTTTCCTTCAAAGCTCATATTAAAAAAAATTCTTTTGCCTTTATGGTTATTGAGATGAGCAAAAAATTGACTATTAGCATTTTCATTCCACGACGAGTGGAGAAAATTCTCTCACAGTGTCCTGATAAGAAGTCATAGAGCTATTGAAACACATTACAGAAATTCCTATTAAGTGCCATGTTTGGTGTTTAATTTTATTACATCGTTGTGACTCAATTTTTTTTTCGGGAGAAAATGAATTAAATTTTACTTCATGGACATTTTTGAAAATTACGTGCGGTTGAGAATACTTTGAAGGGGAGGGGGAGCTGAGACCTTGTTATCGACAACGTTAATAAAGTTTCTAATTAATTCATTCATTAATTTTAAATTCATTACTCGAGCAACGATCGATGGATTTGTGAGAAAGTTATTAAAGGAAAAAAAAGCTCATTTAAGCTTAGCAGAAATCAATTGAGAAAATCATACCTAGATGACCGATTTAAAAAAAAAAGTTCACCACACAGGGGATGAATTATATTCGCCCTCGTCGTGAGATTAATCGAAGAGAATCCATCTGAAATTCCATGACAGGATGAGGGAAATAATAAAATGGAGAAAAAGCATAAAAAGTTTTTAAAAAAGAGATTTGCTTTCAATGACTGGCGGGGATTGTCAACAGGACAGAGGAGGAAAAAAAACGCTTGACTTTCTCATTGGGAATTTTTTGTATGTTCTTTTGATTGGATTTTGAGTCACAGAATTATGCTGTCACGCAGTGCAGAAATTCTAGCTGGATACAGGATGTTATGACATTTAATCCATGCCTCATTGTCATGTTCTACAAGCTCAAGAATAGCGAATAATATTTTACCAAGTTGTCAAAAGGGAGTTATGATAAATAAAATACATAATTTAACCTTTCGAAGGATTTGTTTGTTTATATGTTTGAATCTTTCTTTGAATTTGTGTACCATTCTATTTTATTTTAATGTGACGTTTCGAGGGTTTCTTTTCCCTTTTCTTCAGGCATAGAATTTCGCGGGAAAATATTCTCAAAAATTTCAATGAAAAATGTCTGTACGTTAAGTTTTTAACAAAATTTTCCCAGCAATTTCTCTGCTTGAAGAAGAGGAAAAACAAAGCATCGAAACGTCACATTAAAATAAATTAAGAAAATGGAACACAAGGTAGATCGTTTCCTTAGTTCCTCTTGTAGGCTTGTTTGTCCGCTGATCTAATTTTTGTTTGCCTGTTTATGGCTTTATTTATCTGTCTCTATGGGTGAAATTCAGTAGTCAGACAGACTTAAGTTTCCTTAAGATTTCTAAAATTTTCTTAAGAAAGTGTTAAGTTTTCAAAAGATTTCTTAAGAATCCTTAAGGGAAAACTTACGATATCCTAAGAAAAATTAAAGATTTTTAAGTTTTCTTAAACAAAACTTGAGATTTCATAAGTAAATTGGCGTAATTTAAGTAATTGACGAGCAGAACCCCCAATATCTAATATGGTTTGGACCACTTTAAACTTTATCATCATTTTGCACTGAATGCATACTGAACGGCTTGACCGATTGCTAAAGTACATCATCCTCTGTGTGCCTCTCTCTCTCTCTCTAGGGAGGATATAGGTATCCTACTCTCCATTCAACACATTTTAGCTGTGTTTCTTTCAGACACAGCTTTTGTGTACCGAGCAAAATCGAAAGTCGTCAGATCGGGCTCAAACTTGGGATGAGCACGAATTAGGGTCCCCACATTCCAAAAAACGTATGCGCCAAAAAAAAATTTTTCCGGCCGGCCGTCCGTCCGTCCGGCCGTCCGGCCGGAACCTATCGCCTAATTGCGAGAGAACGGTGATAGATAGAGACTTGCGGTAAACGGCAAAGTTTAAATATCGACCGGAAGACATCCGATTATGAGGTCAAATCCACCCCCCCACCCCCCCGTCCGCCATTTTGAATAACCTCAAAATTTTGTTTTGCTAATATCTCAGCCCCTATTATAGCTAAAAATCTGAAATTTTGATATGTTGTAGGGGCCATCAAGACCTTTCCAACGATACCTCATTTTCGAAAATCGGTCAAGCCGTTTAGCCAATATGGCCGCCACAATTTTTCATCGAAAATCGACCATAACTCGAAAACGGCTTGACCGATTTTGATCAACCCGGGGTCAAATGAAAGCTCTCAACAAACCCTACAACTCTCTAGAACATCCGAAGTTTCAAAAGTGACCGCTAGAGGGCCAAAAATCAAAAACAAAATTTTCGATAAGTTTTCGATGAATATCTCGAAAACGGCGACATAAATTTTCTTCATTTTTTGATATGTTATAGCTGACCATATTATCTAGCTCCATGCCAAAAATGAAGAAAATCTATGGATCCGTTCTCGAGATTTAGCCCTCCAAATTTGGTATGTCATATCTCGAGTTCTACAAGTCCGATTTCGATCAACTCAAGCGCAAATGAAAGGTTTCGAGAAACCCTACAAATGTCTAGAACATTGCAACTTCGAGAAATGACCGCAAGAGGCGCTAAACTCGAAAACAAAGTTTTCGAAAATTTCGAACTCGAATTTTTCGAAAATGGCGACATAAATTTTTCTCATTTTTCGATATGTTATAGCTGACTTCAAGACCTTTCAAACAAAAAAAAATTATGAAAATCTATGGATCCGTTCTCGAGATATGGCCTTCCAAACATTTCTTAGGGTATGACTTTTCAACTTTTCCCGACTTTGCGCGTATTTAAATTAATTTACGCTCTAATTTGCTCTCACAAAATTGGTACACTGAAAGAAACACAGCTCTCGTAAGCTTGGTCAGCTTACCAGTACATTTTTAATCGCGTTATGTCCTCCATTCTCTGAGCTTACCGAAAGCTTAATTATCTTTAAGATTCCTATCATCTCCACATATTCTCTTTAATATTCTTTCGTGAAGGTTATTTTTTTGTCTATTGTCTTTAGCGGAAGAGAGTGAGAAAAAAACAAAAGCGCTGGAATTTCCGACCCTCAAAATATTTTCTCACTCTGTTTTTGTTCCACTGCAAATTAACATCCGAAATGGCCTTAGGATCCATTAAAAACGAACAAGAACTTCCAGGAAATTGGCGCAAAATATTGAATATTCCCCCAATCGTTCTTTTTTTTGCCCATTCGCGACTTTGGAGAGGAATTGAATTTCACTATGGGTCCCTCTATGGGTGGATATGGCACAAAGGTGGATGGCAATAAATTCTACCTCATGTGCCATGTTCAAAAGGAAGCAAAAACGCGTCGTTTTTGTGTGGATGGGGCCAAAATAGCGACGAATGGACGCTGAATTTAATTTCCATTGAAATGTGAGATCTAATTTTGCGAACCATTTCGCACATCTTGAGAATTTTAGCTGTGTTTCTTTCAGACACAGCTTTTGTGTACCGAGCAAAATCGAAAGTCGTCAGATCGGGCTCAAACTTGGTATGAGCACGAATTAGGGTCCCCACATTCCAAAAAACGTATGCGCCAAAAATAAGTTTTTTTCCGGCCGGCCGTCCGGCCGTCCGGCCGTCCGGCTGTCCGGCCGTCCGTAGTATAACGCTAAATTGCGAGAGAACGGTGATAGATAGAGACTTGCGGTAAACGGCAAAGTTTAAATATCGACTGGAAGACATCCGATTATGAGGTCAAATCCACCCCCCCACCCCTTCGTCCGCCATTTTGAATAACCTCAAAATTTTGTTTTCGCTATATCTCAGCCGCTATTATAGCTAGAGGGCTGAAATTTTGATATGTTGTAGGGGCCATCAAGAGCTTTCCAACGATACCTAATTTTTGAAAATCGGTCAAGCCGTTTAGTCAATATGGCCGCCACAATTTTTCATCGAAAATCGACCATAACTCGAAAACGGCTTGACCGATTTTGATCAACCCGGGCTCAAATGAAAGCTCTCAACAAACCCTACAACTCTCTAGAGCATCCGAAGTTTCAAAAGTGACCGCTAGGGGGCCAAAAATCAAAAACAAAATTTTCGATGAGTTTTCGATGAATATCTCGAAAACGCCATTATCGATTTGCTTCATTTTTTGATATGTTATAGCTGACTATATTATCTAGCTCCATGCCAAAAATGAAGAAAATCTATGTCTCCGTTCTCGAGATATAGCCTTCCAAAGTTGGCATGTCATATCTCGGGTTCTACAAGTCCGATTTTGATCAACTCAAGTGCAAATGAAAGGTTTCGTGAAGCCCTACAAATGTCTAGAACATTGCAAGTTCGAGAAATGACCGCGAGAGGCGCTAAAGTCAAAATCAATATTTTCGAAAATTTCGAACTCGAATATTTCGAAAATGCCTTTATCGATTTACTTCATATTTTAATATATTATAGTTGAGGTTAAGACCTTTCCAACGATAGCTCAAACTCGAAAATCTATGGATCCGTTCTCGAGATATGGCCTTCTAAAGATTTCTTAGGGTATGACTTTTCAACTTTTCCCGACTTTGCGCGTATTTAAACTAATTCGCGTTCTAGTTTGCTCTCACATTATTGGTACACTGAAAGAAACACAGCTCTCGTAAGCTTGGTCAGCTTACCTGTACATTTTTTTCTTGCCAGTCGAGATTCCTCTTTGGTGTGGCATGAAATTAAAATGAAAAAGAAGGGAATTCTTCACACATCTTTCACAGTCATTATCGATTCTATTGACTCCAATAGCCGTGTGCAATGACTTCGTGGCGATAATGTGGGAATTTGTGAAATTGCTAAAATGACAGAATTAATTGAAATGTGCGCACACTGTGGAAATGAGGACAAGGCAGAGGAAATTGCCATGGAAAGGAATGAAAGAAATTAAAGTTCATTCAAACATAGGATCTTCAGTTCTTTCGCAGATTCAATCAAAAAGATTAACAAAAAGGAACATTTTTCTTTCAATAAAAAATTCAAACGTATTGCTAAAATTTTCCCTCAGGTAAGTATTGGGGAATGTTGAAACAGAAGATATAAAGTTTATTTAAACTCCAAAACTATTTTAAACATACCTTAGGGTATAAAATTCAAATACAACATGCATTAAACATCTACGATACCATGCATAGTTCCAACGTACACATTTAACCTTCCAAACTTTCCATAATTCTCAACTAAAAGCTCCTTTCTCCAGAAAGCTTGTCAAAGTTCAAAATTGATTCCAAAATAGTGTGTGTGTCAGAGTTGATAAAATTACAGATAGTTTATCGTTTATTATGTATACAGCAGTGAAAAGTTTCCCATTGATGTGCAGCAGTATTTTAAGTACTTTCCGGATATTGTTGGTCTTTTTGTGGAAACCAAATTTAAGCTTAATCTTGCATGGAGGTGACAGCAAACAAATGTGTTGTTCCTTCTGAATAATTAACAAAACTCATTAATGAGACTCATGTATGGGGTAAAGTGAGACTTCTCCCTTGACTTTCTTCTCTCTCAAGGAGTATATTGGATGCCCTTGTCATCAGGGGCGTAGCTAGAAATCTATTGAAGACAGCTTTTAATCCTTTCGCGTGCTTTGGGTCATACATAGTCTCAAACGTGAAACATTTTACTTTCTCGAAGTTGAATGAATTTATTAATTTTTTCAAGTTAGAAATGCATCAAATTCACGCAAAAGAGACCAAAGAAGACGTTTGAACTGAGAAAAGTTCTTTAGACAATAAATATAGTGATAAAAAGAGCTCATGCTTCAATGTTTCATATGGACGCGAAAGGGTTAAAATGTTTTATGGCCTGAAAATGCATTTTCACTTTTAGTTAGAAAAAAAATCGTCTGAGATAAAGTTGTAGCCCGGAAAATATGCTATAAGATAGTCGTCATGGGAAAACTCAAATATTTTCAGGAAAATCAGGAAAATATTTCTCCCAAAAAACTATTTTTTTGCCCCATATCCCTCTATGTCTAAACTATACATAAAATTTCACTGTATTTATGATACCTTAAAAACCCTCCCTGACTACGCCACTGCTTGCTGTAAGTCAATGTAAGTTGCATAAAGAACTTCTCTAGAGCTTTGAGGGAGTTCTCGGAATATTTTGGGTAGCTCATTCCCTCAGCATTGTGGAGCAATTCAACCAGGAAATTTTTTACATTTTCCCACCATGATGTGTTAATGAAAAATGCGGAAAAATTACTTTTTAATTAAAGCCCAGATTTTACGACGTGTCCGTGTGGTGGAGTGACAAAAAAAGTGCCATCCCCTGGCTTAATTGATCGAAAAGTGGGTCAGTGGAAAGGAAATGTCCCTGAAAGAATTAAATCCTTAATTAACTCCGGTACGTTCTGGAACTAATTTTCCACTCTCAGTTCATTTAGAATAACGAGGAGGGGAAGGGGAGGAGAGGGGGAATGTGGAGGAGGGAAGGAAAGGCGTCGACAGCCCCAAAAAAGCGTCACCCCCATTAGATTTTGTCTCTAGCAAATGTGCAAAATTTTCAAAAGATCCCAAAACCCAATGAGGGGTCGTTGGGGAACGACGAGCAAGTGCGCTCTGGGAATAACAATTACTCAATGTAGGAGGGAGGGGGCGGGGGGTGGCTTTTGGTGCCCTGCATGTGGCGGATGGAGCAAATGGGTGTGGAAGTGAAATTTGTGAAAATTTAAATTTGATCTTAGTGAGTGTGTGAAATAAAAAAAGTAGAACAAAAATTTAGAGTGAAAAGAGTGCAGTGAAAAGATCGAAGAAAAAGAGAATTTTAAGAAAAGGACATAAAAAAATAGATTGGGCGCCCATCTCGCGAGTGTAGTGTATTGTGACGGAAGAGGGCTTCAACAAGAACAGCAACATAAGGTAGGCTCTACCATTTTGGTCACTATCGAACCGGAGAAAAAGGGACCCAGCGCCCAGCATTCCATCTTGAAAATTCCCTCCTCACAATGCCACCTAAGAGAGGTGCCCCCGGCCTCCGCGCCACTATTGGCGACGCCACCGCATCCACCAAAAATATTCGCGACTTCTTCCAATCACTCAGCCAAGAAGATCTGCAATGCTCCACAAATGCTGCCACAATCCAGGGCAAATTAGATAGGCTCTCATTGATGCAAGAGAGGTTTTGTGATGCCCGTGATAAATTGAATGAAGCCCAGAGAACCCCAGAAGAGATTGAAAATGATTCCCAAGCTGAAATAGAATTCTTGGCGGCATTTGAAACCGCGGAAGATATCGGTATGATGAAGCGCGCTGAGATGAAGACCTTTAATGATGAGCATCGTGCCAATAACGACATCATGGCCAGGCTTACTCACGCGATTGAAATTATGTCCGTAAACCATTCCCAATCTGCCCAGCACCCCAAGAATCATGTGAAACTGCCCCAAATTACCCTTCCAGAGTTCAGTGGCAAATATTCCGAGTGGATGGGATTCCGAGACATTTTTGTTTCCACTGTGCATGAGAATTCAAATCTCCCTGATGCCGTGAAAATCCAATACCTGAAATCATCGGTGAAAGGGCAAGCATCTTCACTGGTGAAGCATCTTGCAACCACTGCCGAAAATTATCCCATCGCCTGGCAAATGCTCACTGAACGTTTCGAGCGTCCCGCAAATATTGCTATGGATTATGTCCGTCGACTAATTTCCCTCCCAAAAATCCAAACCGCCAATAAAGACAATGTTCGAGAGCTTACTGCTCAATGCCACGAAATTCTTCAGGCCTTAGATTCCCTAAAGGTCACTGAACGTGATCTCTGGATTATCAGTCTTATCTACGATAAACTCGATGCCGAATCTCAATCCCAATGGAATAAGGACTCCCCTGAAGGCATTCCCTCCTGGAATGATTTCTATAAATTTCTGGATAAGCGAAGTGAAGTTCTCGAGAAGTCTCCTGCCTTAGATTCGGTGGTCAATAATATTAAATCGGAAACCTCGAAAGCCAAGACCACTCCATGGTCAAAGAAAAATACCACGAATATTGTGAACAGTACAATTGTCAATGGTTGCTCTCTGTGCCCAGGAGAGAATCATCCAATTTTCCGCTGCAGCGCTTTCACTGCGAAATCCCCAAATGATCGATTGCAACACATTCGCACAATGAAGTTGTGTCGCCAATGTCTTACCGATATCCACATGACCAACACCTGCGCGTTCAGAAAATGCAAGAAATGTGATGGGAAACATAACATACTCCTCCATGATGCTTTCGCGAATTCCACAGCTCCATCCGTCCCAAAGGATGATCCAAAATCATCCAAAGAATCAGCCCCAGAAAATACAGTCCAAAAATCCAATGTTGGTAAGGAAAATGTACCAACCGCCAGTATTACAACCAATGTGAATACTGCCAATGTTTCCCACAAAACTCAAGTGTTCCTTGGCACTGTTGTTGTTAGAATTCTGGACAAAGATCGAAACGTTCATCTCTGCAGAGCTCTTCTTGATAGCGGTGCGCAACGGAGCATCATCACTCAGAGTCTGTGCGATAAACTTCGCATCCCAAAGAAATCGGTGAGCATAACCGTGTCTGGAGTCGCCAATAGGCTCTGTGGCGCAAAACATCTCGTGAATGCTACCATTTTCCCACGTCATGCAGAAGATTACATCAATCTTGACTGCTTGGTGATGCCATCGATCAATGGAAATATGCCAAACTGGAAGGTCAACCCAGCAGACTTCAATATTCCGCCAGACATAGTTCTGGCAGATCCTGATTACCACGTACCTCGACCGGTAGATCTTCTCATCGGTGGTGATAGGTACTGGAGAATTGTCCTAGATAATCAAGTATCATTGGGACCCAAGATGCCAATCCTGAAGAACACCACATTCGGTTATGTGATCGTTGGAGAACATGAAATCAGCCAAAATGATGGAAACTCTAATGATGACGACAAGGTCAATCTGAATGTTGTAACTATTGAAGAACTTGATTCAACTCTTCGCGCCTTCTTTGAAATGGAAGAAGTTCCTGCAGATAAACCCATTTCAAAGGAACATGAAGAGGCAGAGAAATGGTTTGTCGAAACTCACACACGAAATCCTGAAGGTCGATTCGTCGTGCATCTCCCTTTCCGAAAAGATTCTCCTCCCCTAGGAGAATCTCGATCCCAAGCTATAAGTCAGTGGCTTCGTACTGAAAAACGCTTAGCACAACATCCCATCCTCAGAGATATCTACAATGAGACCATGAAGAATTATCTAGCCAACAATTGGATGGAACCCGTTCCTCCAGGAGAACTTATGAAGCGACCATGTTTCTACCTACCACACCACATTGTGTACAAGAAAGGTGCACCATTGTCCAAAGCCCGAGTCGTCTTTAATGCTGGTGCTAAGTCATCAAGTGGTGCTAGTCTAAATGATGCTCTTCTTATCGGTGCTGCAGTCCAATCTGATTTGTACTCCATTCTAATACGATTCCGCCTCAAACAGTACACCATGACTACAGACATCTCAAAAATGTATCTACAACTGAAACTCTACTTACCTGATGCCGATTACCAACGCATTATTTTCCGTGCTAGTCCACAAGACCCAATTCAAGAATTCAGAATCACATCTGTTTGTTTTGGAGTTGCATCATCAGCTCATCATGCCACCCGAGCACTCAAACAATTGGCTGATACATATGAGAAGGAATTTCCACTTGCTGCGAGAGCCATCAGAGAACATTTCTATGTTGATGATGGGCTAATAACCGCTGATTCTCTCCAAGAAGCTCTAGAAACGCAGAAGCAGCTCCTTGAACTATTTGCATCCGCTGGATTCCATTTGAGCAAGTGGACATCCAATAATCCCGATTTACTGATCAACATCCCACCAGAAGATCGCCAGGACTGCATGAAGGAAATCTCAGGAAATGTGAAGGCCTTGGGAATTACATGGAATCCCAAAAATGATGTCTTCAATTTTGCAGCTCCTAAAATGTCAGATGGACCTGTGACTAAGAAAACCCTCGTTTCTGACGTAGCAAAACTCTTTGATCCTCTCGGTTTAATTGGACCGGTAATTACTGATGCTAAGATTCTCATGCAGGAAGTTACCCGTCGAAAATTGGATTGGGAAGAGGAACTACCAATGGATTTGCTTGAGAAATGGCAGACATTCAAGAGTCGCCTGAAGGATGTGGAATCAATTTCTGTACCTCGTTGGATTTCTCCAATGGAAGCACCCAAAATTCAACAACTGCATGGATTCTGCGACAGTAGTAAACTTGCACACGGTGCTGCAATTTACTTGGTCAGTATCAACACAGAGACAAATGAAATTACCTCCAAATTGATGACTTCAAAATCACGAGTCAATCCAATTGATCCCATTACCATTCCCCGGAGCGAACTCTGTGGTGCTGCACTTTGTGCTAAACTCATGGCAAAAGTTAGCAAAGAGTCCGGCATTTCCGACTGCTATTATTGGACTGATTCTGAGATTGTCCTACATTGGATTAATTCTCCACCAAAGGATTGGAAGATCTTTGTCTCCAATCGTGTACGTGACATTCAAAACATTTCTGATGTGAAGAAATGGAGACATGTTCCATCAACAGAAAATCCCGCTGATATAATTTCCCGTGGAGCAACGCCAAAGCAACTTGCTGATTCCCAGCTATGGTGGAATGGACCGACGTGGCTCAGTCAAGATTCTTCATCATGGCCACCTCCTTTTACCAAGCATTCTCTCACGAATGAGGAAGCTGCCATCAATCTAACAAATGAAGAGAACAGCAATGGATTCTCTCAATTTGTGACTGCACATTCCAAGTACATGCGTCTGCTACGCGTTACCGCATATTGCTTGAGATTCAAGAAAAATCTACGTTCCAACCCTGAAGATCGTTCTCTCGGTCCACTGTCACCTGAAGAACTAGATGAAGCCCTCAATTGTCTGTTGCGTCAAGAGCAATCAGAGAAATATCCTGATATATTCGAAGCAATAAATTCTGGTCAAATCCTAACCAGCAAGAAATGGAAATCGATTGCTCAATTCAATCCTTACATCGATCCCAAAGGAGTGATAAGATTTGGTGGTCGTATTGAACGTGCAGCAATTCCGTATGATGCCAAACATCCGATTCTTCTACCGAAAGGACATCTTTCTGAGTTAATATTTCGTCATGAACACCTTCGCAATCTCCATGCCGGACCTCAATTACTTCTCAGCACAATTCATCAAAGATTCTGGGCTATTAGTGGACGGTCCATCGCTCGTAAGATCACTCGAAGCTGTGTTTGTTGTTTTCGACGTGAGCCTCGTTTCCTTCATCAGCAAATGGGACAATTGCCAGAGTCAAGAGTTAATCTCGAGAGTCCGAATGACCTATTCAAACATGTAGGTATCGATTTCATTGGACCTTTTAAAATGAGAATGACTATACGAGGAGCAGCCACTCGACCAGTTTGGATTTGCATTTTTGTTTGCCTCGCAGTCAAAGCAATTCATTTGGAATTGGTGACGAGTCTTTCTACTGAAGCTTTCATAGCTGCCTTTCGCCGTTTCACAAGTCGAAGATCATCTCCAGCTGAAGTTTATTCTGATAATGGGAAGAATTTCATTGGCGCTGAAAGGGAGTTGAGGAGACTTTTGTTCCAAGAGCAAGGACAACGTGAAATTGTTGATGCCACTTCCGGCGATGGCATAAAATGGCATTTCCAACCAGCAGCATCTCCACACCATGGTGGAATTTATGAAGCAAATATAAAATCCGTAAAATACCACCTGAAACGAGTAATTAAGGATGAACCTTTGAGCTATGAGGAATGGCTTACAGTGATTAATCAGGTGGAGGCAGTCCTTAATAGTCGCCCATTGACTGAACAACCAATTTCACCCGTTGACGACATTCAGCTTACACCTGGACACTTCATTGCTCATAAACCATTGAATGCACTTCCGGATCCATCACTGGAACATCTCCCTACAAATCGATTGTCTAGATGGCAATTGTGTCAACAAATGATGCAAAATTTCGCAAAGAGATGGAAGACCGAATATCTCCGACTTCTCACGAAGAGGAATAAATGGTTGAAGCTCGGAGACAATTTGAATATAGGAGATGTCGTTATCTTTCATGATGAACGATTCCCATCTCAACGTTGGCCACTAGGCCGTATTATAGCAGTTCACCCAGGCAGTGATAATTTGGTGAGAGTTGCTACTATTAGAACCACTCGTGGGGAATACACGAGATCTGTGGAGAAAATCGCTAAGCTGCCGATCCATCTTTAATTTGCTACGTTCCAAGTTCCATGTTTATTAGTCCTATTCAGAGGACGTGTTATTGTTCAGATCATCAAGAAGATCAGCCCGGGGAGTATGGAAGTGAAATTTGTGAAAATTTAAATTTGATCTTAGTGAGTGTGTGAAATAAAAAAAGTAGAACAAAAATTTAGAGTGAAAAGAGTGCAGTGAAAAGATCGAAGAAAAAGAGAATTTTAAGAAAAGGACATAAAAAAATAGATTGGGCGCCCATCTCGCGAGTGTAGTGTATTGTGACGGAAGAGGGCTTCAACAAGAACAGCAACATAAGGTAGGCTCTACCAGGGTGAGAGTGAAAATTTTGAGAAATATCACGGAGATATTAAATAAAATGCGAGTAGATGGTTTGAAATAATCGTAATAATAAATTGGAATATGTTTGCCTCACCTTTGCAGCAGCAGCAGCAGCTCAATGTGGCGCCAAAGGAGCCTTTTTGCTTCTCATACATTTGCTCTATATGCGAACGCGCGCAATGTGGTGGTGTTTTGGCGAGAAGATTTCTTCTGTGCAAGACTCTGAGGCGCTGTGTTTATTGAAATTCTCAGCACGTTCGCACATTCACCATTAAGTGTATTAGTCATTTAGTGTGTTCCTCCCCCGTTGGTTCTTTCCCAACACCCCCGCATTGTGCCAACACCCTGCACAGGGACCCAAAGTTATGAATTTTAGTCGTTAACTATATTCATCACATCCGTAAATAAACACAAAACGGCCGCATTTTGCCTTTTGTTCCACAAGAAATGCTTCACGAATGCATAATTGCCCAATAATTCCAATTTAAAGTTTCTCCTTTGCAAGAATTTCTTCTCCATGCTGCATATTACATGTTTCTCTTATCCATAAAAGGAGCATATTCAAAGTTATTTGTTTCATGAGAAGAGAAGAAAAAAATCTAAAATTCTAGACAAGACACAAATGTTTGCAAAGAAAAACCCATAAGGTTTTAAAAGATTGTTTCATCTATGTTTAAAAGCACAGATGAAACATGTGAGAGAATGTTTTACACTTTTAAATATTAAATGTTTTTGGGGAAATGTTTTCTGAATTTTTCCTCTTATTTAATGTTTCAA
Source organism: Lutzomyia longipalpis (assembly GCF_024334085.1). NCBI lineage: Eukaryota > Metazoa > Arthropoda > Insecta > Diptera > Psychodidae > Lutzomyia > Lutzomyia longipalpis. The sequence goes on along the minus strand of NC_074710.1, from coordinate 22,899,037 downwards.
AATTACCAATGAAACATTACCGGGAATGTTTCACATTATTTAAATAGACAAAAAATTCTAAAACCGCAAACAAGGACGTCACTGTTGTATTTTTTGTCTATTGAAATATGTGAAACATTTCCGGTGACGTTTCATCTGTAATTTTAAAACATTAAAGAAAAGGAAAAATTCAGAAAACATTTCCGTAAAAGCATTAATTAACATTTAAAAGTGTAAAACATTCAAGCAGATGTTTCATCTATGATGTTAAACATAGACGAAACAATAGGAATATTCAGAAAATATTTGCTCAAAAACGTTAATGTTTTTATTATAATTTCCTTTTTTTATTAAACTGATCAAGTCAACTAATAAATCAAATTACAACACAAAAGCAAACATTTGCACAATATGTGGTATACCAACTCACATAACTGACGTGAAGCATTATGACATGCCTTTTTTATTTAGAATGCAACAAATGTCCCATGTAGAAGTATTTCTGCAATGATTAAATGAAGAATTTTCTCATTCATAGCAGAGAATCACTGTAAGTTGCAGCTGCAAATGAAGTTCTAAGAGAATTGAATAATTTTCCAACTCTTCGGCATTCATTTTAATCAAAGTTTCTGAGATTATTTTCAAACATTGGAATGAATTTGAACTATTTGAATACAAAATAATTATTTCATTTTCCCCTCTGGCTGTTTTATGCAATTTGTTTGTAGAGTCTTCGATGAATTCTTCCGCTTTGTAAATATATAAATTTTAATAATCTTTAATGCTTTGGCGTCCATTGGACCATATGTTGATTCAAACATTTTATTGTATCGAATTTAACCCTTTCGCGTCAGAGGACTTTTCTCTTGACTTTTCTTAGTTAGAACGTCTTCTTTGGCCTCTTTTACTTGAATTTTTTAAAATGAATTTCTAACTTGGAAAAACAATTTAATTCATATAAATTTGGAGAAATAAAATGTTCCATGTTTGGGTCAGCGTATGACCCAAAGAACGCGAAAGGATTAAATTAATTTAATAAATTTTTAGCTTGGAAAAGCATTAAGATTAGTAGGAGAGTCCAAAGAAGACATTTTAACTCCGAAATGTCTTTGAGAGCATTTACAGAGCAAATATCGCGATAAAATTATGGCATTGTTCAATGTTTCTCTCTATGTTTCAAGTGGACGCGAAAGGGTTAACGGAGATTTTTTTCATGTCTTGCATTATTATTTATTAATATTTATTATAAATTTGTTCTAAGACCTTCTTGCAAGCAAGTTTTTGGTTTCAGGAATTGTTTTTGGTGTGGTAGAGTGTGAATGATGTGACACCTTTGTCTATACCTTATGTGTTGCTTTATTTATCAAACTGGAAGGACATGTCTTGAAGTAATTTGGATTTCTATCCTTTTATGTGGAATCGGGTGAAATAAAGCACCACTCCATGCAAAGAAAATGTGTGTGTGTCTCACAATTAGAAATGGTGTTGTAAATGAAATGTGGGAGAACTTGGAGGAATAGGGAAAAGCCACAAATTGTGAGAAAGATGAGAAAGTAATCATCCACTGTGGCACTCTGTCGCATAGCTACGCGGGCATGTTTCATTTGCTGGAGTCTTATTAATTTCGTGCTGAAAGGAGGAAACAATAAATAAATAAGAAGGAAAATTTCTAAGCACACAAACAATATTCCCTTTCTCCTCCAACCCACCCCCCATATTCTGCATAATTGAATGTACTTCTGTGTCTCCATCTGTCCCCCAAGCACCCCATCCACACGCCCCCTTTGCCACCCTCTTGAGGCATTTATTATTCACACTTTAATGACTTGGTGTCTCTTGTCGTAGCCACCTCCTTCTCAAGGGGTGCGTCCCATCCGCACACACGCCACCCATTAATGGATAAAGTCAAAAAACAGCGTGAAGACTTTTCTCGTCTATAGGGATGGATTTTTCCACAACGAAGGGATGAAGAAAAGCTTTCTTTCTGCGAAAAATGTTCCTCAAACACACACGAGTTTACCATTCTCAATTCCATTTGAAGATTACACAGCCTTATATCTTCTTTATCTTTGATACGCTTGATAGCTTCGAAATGCTCCTTCCTTCGTCGTCTATCCACAACAGAGCAGAAAGTAAATAACTGTGAATTATCATTTACCTAGAAAGCAATTTGCATCAACAGAAAATATTTTTCCTCCTGAATTTTCTTTTAAAACTGAGTTTTTCTAGTCTTTGCAAGTTAAAGAAATTTTTTTCTTCTTTTGTAAGGGGTGGATTTTAAATAAAAAAAATTACATAGCTTAGATTACCTATATAACTACGGTTAACCCATTAGTTCTCGCCCTAGATTCCTCCCTAATTTTGCAAATATTTTTAGATACAGAGAGGATTTAGAGGATTTTAGAGCATTCGTTTCCTAGATCTCAGAACTATTTTCGTAGAATTTTCCGGACTTGTCGTTCTCGAGTAATTCAACTCCGACCAAAAACCTACTTTGACCTCTAACGGATGTCCTGGAAAGGATCATGCGGAGCTACAATTCTGCCCAATAAAATTTCATTGGAAACATGTTTAAAAACTTTCACAATTTTCCATAATTTCACCCCCGGAATTTACCACGAAAACTCTTGGGCAAAAAATTCAGCCAAGAAAGTGTAGAGGTTATGAAATTTTGGTAAAAACGTACCTATACTTTTAGCAAGATGTCCTATTTTTCATGATGGAATGTGAATCTAGGATAATCGGCTAGAATTTCCATAGAACTTCAGGAAGATTCAAGAACAACTATCAATTTTTTTGCTTAAAAAACTGCGCCTGTGTTCTTAATGGGTTAAATAGGAGAATAGCTTAGTACCAGGCGTCTCCATCTTGAAATAGTAATAAATTTTATTTGAATGTGAGATAATTCACTTGTTCAATTTGATGCATAAGTTTTGCAGGTTCTGAAGTCCCCTTTTTCAGGTCCAGAAATGTCTGAGACAACTTTTTCTAAATATATATCAAGTACTATGTATCATTGGATAGATAATTTAATACTTTTACTATTTCCTGACTTCCGATATTCGTCAGCATAAATTAACGTCTTCCCTTAGCAATTAAATAAAAAGAATTAAAAAAAATAGCTTCATAGGCACCTAAAGAATAGATTTGCATTACAATTTGGCGGGAAAATTATATGAGAAAAAGAAAATCAAACTAACACAGAAAGGTGTTGGAAATTATGAAATAAATAATAAAAAAAATTAAAATTAAAAAAAAAATAAATTAAAAGAAAAATATATTAAATTATCTTTCCAATGATGTATCCAAAGCATGAATCTACATTTACACGGATTAAACCCCATAAGAGAAAAAAAAAGATTTTATATCCAACTAATTCGAATCTTTAAGGGACAACCCAATGGAGACGCCATGGTACAATGCTCTTAATCCATCTTCTTTTCAAAACAAAATTTTTAATCTATACTAGTAGTATATGTAGTAGTAAAACTGAGTAATCATCCTCTGATCATCATTAATTCCAGCTATGAACTTTCAAAAGCTTCCGAATTAATTAAATTGTGTGTATATGATTTGAGAAGCAAAAGGGATGAGACTTTTGAGGAGGAAAATTAACTGAAATCTTGATTAATTGATCAAAATTAGTTTCAGAGTGTAATTCAAAGACGTAACCCGCTTTTGCTCCTCAATGGAGAGTTCATTGGCTTTAAATTAAATTCCTTATTTATTACGCTACGCGAAGGTTTTGTGTGCTGAAGTAAATGCACCTAAAGGATAAAAGATTTTATAAAAAAAAAATATTTTAAGGACATATTGATGCAATTAATACCAGGCGTCTCCATCACATTTTACAAACTATTTTTTAGTAAAAATCTGTTAAAAATTGATAGTAAAATATACGTAAAAATCATCAGAAAATTGAAGCTATTAATGCAGCTAAAAACGAAATTCTCCATTAGTTTCAAACCCCCTGATTTTAGCTGGATTAAACTGAATGCTATTCGGTGAGACACCTAATAATGTGAAAATGTTTTACAACAAAATTGATAACTATCTAACAAATTATTCCACACAAGTGAACTTTAAATTGTTGGTCAATGTCACTAAACAAGTTTCAGTGGGAAATTTTGAATATTTAGTTGAGCAATTTAGACTAGTTGTCAGTAGAATGGGACAGATTTATCTACTGAAATGCTAGCACTACACTGCGAGATATCCCATCTATAAAATTATATAAAAGCTTTTATAAAAGCTTTGAACAAACTTTAATTTTTAGTTTTTATTTATGAAAGGTTATGCTTAAATTTATGAGAATATTTTTCTATTACAAGTACCTATTTCAACATTGATAAGGTTTTGCCCATATCTCATCACACTAATCGGAAAATTTCACTTTCGTAGAATGTTCTTGACCTCAATTTATATAATTTTTGCATGAGCCATACTATTTTTTGTTTGTGGATGATATTATGGCGCGATAACACATCTCTCTAAGAGTAAACACTGTAATAAATTCGAGTGTAAGTCGGTGAATAAAATCAGTCTGTTGTATTTAACGTCTCATTGCGCATCATGTTCAGCTGTGAGAGAGTTTCTGGGGAAGATCTTCTACGGCAAGCTGAGTACTACGCCACAAAGGATTTTCTCCGTATCCAACGCTTAGATTGTGCAGACATTCCAATATCAAAGCATTGGGATACTCGGCCATTCTTCCTACCGGCCAGGCATCAATTGAGTCTTGAACTAATTGAGAACTTCAAAGTACGGTCCGATGATACGTGGGTGCTCTCGTACCCGAAGACTGGAACAACATGGACGCAAGAAATGGTTTGGCAGATATCAAACAATTTGGATTTTACACGAGGAATGAATTATTCAATCCACGATAGATTCCCTTTTTTTGAGTGAGTTTTCCTTTAAAATAATTTCTGTGTATGTGATAAAATCGATCAAGCCGTTTAGCCAATATTTCCGCTTAAATTATTGAACGAAAATCATCCTAATTTCTTGTTCTATTTGTTTAATTTCAATCAAATAAATCTCTAAAGAAAACCTCTAAAAAAGCTCTGTGACTGTTTCTAAAGTATTGAAAGTTCGACTGATGACCACAAGGGGCGCTTAAGTAAAACAAAAACCTATTTCTTAAATATCTCGAGAATTGTTTCATCGATTTGAATGAAATTTTAATATATAATGAGTGAAATTCACTAATCAGACAGTCCTAAATTTTCTTAAGATTTCTTTAGTTTTCTTGAGAAAAACTTAAGATTTCTTATGAAAAACTAAAGAAAACTTAAGAAAAGTTAAGAAATCTTAAGATTTCTCAAGCTTTTTTTTAAAGAAAACTTAAGATTTCTTAAGTTAGGCTGAATTAGGCTGAATATATGAGTAGTTAAGTAGGCATTCAGACCTCCCCATGACTCATCGCATTAATTACGTCACAGGTCAGTGATTTGTTGTGACGTCATAGTGACGGGGAAATTGAGCGAGGTCAGTGCCGTGACGTTTTTGAGGAAGGTCAGTGATTTGTGGTGACGTCATGTGGTGGACGCCATCTTGAAAATTTTATTTTGTCGGCCATTTTGAATTACGTCATGTTTTTGTCTGCCATTTTGTATGAACGGCAATTGTACTTAAACGTGTAAGTGAAGTGCACTGTGTAAAAAATTATTGGAAAATGGATCATCCCTCTGGCAACCAAACAATGAGAGTCGATCAGGAAGCCTCCGTTCCATCGGACGTCGGTCCGTCAGATTCCGAAAACCTGCGCACACTGTATCAACAGGCATTAGAGACGATATACACCTACGAGGGCCTGGGGGTTTCTGCCCTCTGACATAGAGGGTGCAGGCATTCCAATGGAGCAGATCAACCAGAGTGGTTAAGGGGATCCACGTTTAAAACTAAATTTATTCGTGGAACCCCTTTCATTACAACCGCAAATACATTATTTGGCACGTAGTACATTGACAGAAATCCTCTTTAGTGATTCTGTCGATGTGACCAATGCCAACATTAATGGGTATACAACCATAAAAGTAGAATTAATTTTATAATTTTATATTTTTTAAGGGTTTAGGGGGTACATAACCATATAATTATTATAAGATAAAATAAATAAATATAAGTTTTAAGATGAAATTCATCTTTTTTCTTGGGTGGTTTTTTTTCGTTACAGAAAATTACAAAAATTTCAATATTCAGACATTTAAAACAATTAAAAGGCGCGAAATCAATGATGATGATCAAAACGATCAAATCAAATATTCAAAATTAAAAAAAAAACCGTTAATAAGCAAGCCCAATATGGCGGAAAACAATTTCATAATTCAGACATTCAAAATGATGGACAAAAACTGAACAGAGAAGTTCATAGATTTGAATTCATTGAGAGGATACCAGTACCCAGTAGCGCAAGGCGCCGCAGATGGTTCTGGATGTTGGCAGGGAAACTCGGGCGTTCTTTATGGCCGCCCAATGAATTCCCTACTTGAATAAAAACACAATTCTTTTCTCACCTGCGGATATGTTCGCAGCGATTCCAGAATGTATTTTGAAAAATTTATTGAACCTCCATCGATTTTATACATTTTCATATAATGCTTAATCAGCTAAATGTTTGGGAGAGGCTTGCGCCGGGAATATTGGAGCGGGTGTGGGATTTGGGAACAGTGGGGAATCGGCGGGAAACTTAAATATAATTATTCACCTGTTTAATCATTAAACAAAAACAAAGAGGGAGGGCAAAAACGAAGATGGCGGACTATAACAAAGATGGCGGACTAAAACAAAGATGGCGGTAAAAACAAAGATGGCGGATAAAATTATATTTTCACCTCACGGCACTGACCTTCCACAAACAACACTGTGACGTCACGGGCTCTGCTCCCACTCGACACTGACCTTACACAACAACACAAAATTGTGACGTCACGTGCTCTGTTCCTACATAACTACTTATATGTCTGTTTTTGATGATTTTTAAGAATTTCGATGTCTTAAGACGATCACAATTTTCTTAATTTTGAAAGAAATGCTCTGGATCGTCTTAAAACACCGAAATTCTTAAAAATTATCAAAAAATATACTTCATTTAGCCTAATTCAGCCAGGCTTAAGAAATTTTAGGTTTTCTTTAAAAAAAATTAAGAAATCTTCATTTTTCTTAAGTTTTTTTTTAAAATTTTTCTTAAAAAATAAATTATTTCTTAAGTTTTTCTCAAGAAAATTAAACAAATTTTAAAGATTCTTAAGAAAACTCAAGAGTGACTGACTATGTGAATTTCACGCAATATCTGAAGCCAAGAACTTTGAAATGCTCTTGGAATATTTTTAACATTAAGAATATCTTGATTTTTCCCGCCTCTTTTTATAATTTGAATTTATTTTTACTCCAATTTGCCATACTTATAAATTTTAAATACTTTGAAGGAAATCTATACCCGTGAGGTTGGTCGCATTAGTCAATTATTTTTCTCTCAATAGAGTTGGAAGTGTTGCTGCTATTAACTCCAATGAGGAATCTCTGAAATTTCTCCAAAACATGCCATCACCACGCTTCATTCAGAGCCATTTGCCTGCACCTCTCTTGCCCAAAGAAATCTGGACAATGAAACCCAAAATTGTCTACGTGGCTAGGAATGCCAAGGATACCATTCTATCCTTCTACCACTTCTATCGGAACGTTCAGGATTATCGAGGAACTCTCAAGGATCTCGTGGAGGCTTTTCTTGCAGATTCTAGTAAGGATTAATATTTAACATAAAGGTTCTTTCATGCTCAAAAAAATCCTCTTTTTTGTAGCAAATTACGCGCCATTTGATGCCCATGTGATTGATTTCTGGAATATGAGGAATGAGAGGAATATTCTCTTCCTAACCTACGAGGACATGAAAAGGAATCTTCCATTTGTGATTCAAAAGACTGCAAAATTCCTCGAGAAGTCTCTAACAAATGAACAAATAGACATCTTGGCAGATCATCTGTCCTTCGATAAAATGTCCCGTAAGATTAAGATTATTTTAGAGAATTTCTTTTGATTGATTTTTAATGTTCTTTTGAATAGAAAATAATTCAGTGAACTTCAAGCAACGCATCGAGGATATCCCAAAGTGTGTCAATCCGAGGAAGGATAAAGATTTTGCATTTATGAGAAAGGGAAAAATTGGTTCGTACCGCGAAGAAATGTCTCCTGATATGATTGACACGATCAACGAATGGATTAGACGAAGACTAGTGGAGAATAAAGCTGATCCTGAGCTACTAAATATCCTTTTGTAGAGCTTTCCTTGTCTAAAGAAATGAATAAATGAATAAGTTGAATATTATTTTTAAAATTAATTTATAAAGTAATGGTGGAGCCTGGTTTTTGTTTTGATTCGCTCAAAATTATTTAGAAAACAAAATTAATTATTTAGATGGAGGCGCCCAAGGGGAGTTTATCTGGCAAATATTTGGAATATTTTAGCGAATCGTCCGAATCTTGACGAATAATCAGGCTGTTGACAAATAATCCGAATCTTGACAAAGATTTCGAAAATTCTTGAAGAAAAATCAGAATATTAACGAATTGTCTGAAAATTCATGACGAATAATTCTAATCACGACGAATAATCCGAACTTTAATGAAAAGTATGAATCTTGACGGGTAATCCTAATCTCGACGAAAAATTCTAATTTTGACGAATAGCTACTTAGAATCTTTTTGAAAAATTGTCCGACACTTGACAAATAATCCAAATCTCGACGAATAATTTGAAGATTTTTGTTCAGATAAATACCCCTTGTAGGCGCCGGTGTTACGCATTGGGTTAATTTTAGCTACCTATTTCCTTTTATTTTAGAAAACAAAATTTTCTTTGTTTAACTTACATTTCTATAATTTATTTTAAAATAATTTAAAAGATATATGGAGACGCCTTGTTGATCGTTTTTTTTTTACATTTTTCTAGCACAAAATCGTCTGCAAAACTAAATGGAGGCGCCTAGATTTTTTTTTACTTTACTTCTAATTAAGCTCAATAGGCCTATTGAGGTACGTCTTTTGATTTAATATAGAAGTAAAGCAAAAAACAAGGCGTCTCCATCTTGTTTTGAAGGCCATTTTGTGCTAAAAAAAAAGGGGCAAATCGATCAACCAGGCGTCTCCATCTTTGTTTCTAAATAATTTTGATCTATGCCTCACCCAACTCAAAAAGAAAACTTAAGCCTAGATTGAGAAACTTGACCTAACTCTGAAACCAACCAAGAAATCCTTGAAATCTTTGAAATTTTAGAAGAAATTCTTGATATTTGAAAGATTTCTTGGTCGCATGGTAGGACCCATTACGTAATTTATTCAATTCAATTTATTGCCTGGTCCAGATGAATTAAACTCATATGCTGAAGCATACATCATAGCTCACAGAGACATATATAATTTCAAATGAATATAGCGCGTATGCATACATAGTGTGGATGTAGGAAAGTTTAACAAAGAAAGAAAAGCTTCCAAATGGAAATTGCACGCCTTTGCAATTTGACTTATGTTACATTGTATGCGCGGTGCGTAGTGTATGCATTAAGTATATGGTGGGAACAATGAAAGGAAAGAGCCCCTAAAAGTCAAACATTACATACCAAGTCCTTTGGAATTTCCGTCAAAAGGAGCTGGAAAATAATCCCAATTCAATCGTACCTCCTCCACGAATTCGCAAAGTGAAATGCAATATTATTGGCCTTTTATCCCATCCCGCATGGGTAGATTATTCTCTTATACATATTATTATTTGACGATGGGTTGAGTGAAATGAGAAGCGGAAAGAAAAGCTCTTTTGGTATGTAAACACAAGCAAATTGGGGTGAGTAGGTGAGGTTTGCTTTATGGGAGTTTGTAACCTCCTTTTTTTTTTTATTTTGTTCACTCGTGGAAAGAACAAAAACGACCCAGCTATAAGGCACAAGAGGAGGAAATCTAATTGCGTGGTGAGTGCATTTGAAATCGAGCACAAGTAAAAGGTGAATCACACACAGAGACCGAGGGAAAATATGAAAATTTTCCAGTCTGTGAAATATTATTGCACCACAACTGCAATGAATAATTCACAGAGAGCAAAGGGTGTGGGTGCGAATGCCTGCCGTGAAAGCACAACACAAAGCAAAAAGCTACATTTGGGGCCCATTTTGACAATATGGAAAATTGATTGATCTCCCCACGAAATGTCACTCACTTGCCACACAGCAGAATTTTGCATACAATCCAATCCCTTTTGTCCTAACTCTTACCCAATTTTTTGGTTTATTTCTCATAGAGGTGTAACCGGATAGCGAAATATCCTAAAAGTCCAGGTAGTTTTAGGCCAAGAATTACGAGAAATAAAATTTTAAAAGAAAAATTACAAACGTTTAAAAAAATGTTAAACTTCAAAAATTTAAAAGTATTTAAAAAAAAAACGTCAAAATGTAAACGTAATACGTTAAAAGGAACACTTTAGAGGTTAGGAAATAAACGTCAAAATTTAAGAACAGAACATTAAACGTAAAAAAAATGTCAAACAAAGAAAGGAATCATCAAATGAGAATAAGAAATGAGAATTTATTAAAAAACCTGTCAAAATAGAAAATGTCAATTTGACAAAAGAAACGTCAAATTAAAAACAGAAATGTCTCTGACAAAAAAATTCAAATAAAGAGAAGAAACCAATACAATTATAGAAATTGTCAAAAATTACTAATTAAAACTGTGAAAAGCCAGGTGAGAAGCGTTGAAATAAAAATCAAATGTTAAAATCAACGTCAAACATTGAAGGAAAATGTCAAACGTTAGAATAGAAATGTCAAACGACAGAAATGTACATTCAGGAAATATTTTTAGTTAATTTTTAGTGCATAATAATTTGTAGAAAATTTTTATTGTCCTAAACATTATAGGAAGAGTTTTAGTAGTTCTTGTGCTGAATTTAAAGAATTTTTATTCAAAATTAACTTTTCTAGATATTTTTAAAGTCATTTTTCACGACAATTTTCCCACAAAGAACAAAAAGTTTAAGCGGAACACTACTGTATATTCCACTACTTTCCAAAAGTTCTATTACATTAGTTTTTGTTGCTAACTAATTAACTTTGAAAAAAAAAACTCGAAACATCTCAATAAAGTCTCAACGATAAGACCTATCATTTCTTAGAAGAACGCGCTGCAATGAAGTTAAAAAAAAAACAAAGACTTGCATGTTGAGTAAAACTCACTCAGTCTGTATTTTGTCTTCTGTTTACAACGTTCTTGACCATTTTAGTGGCAGTTGAAATACAACCGGCGTCGAAGCAAAAGTATTGTAAATTCGTGCAGCTTTAGAGGAGAATATTCTGTGTGTTATTTTGTGTGTAGAAGTGAATGTTATTTTCTCATTTTCTTCTGAGAAAATCCAAGAAAATGTCTCGTATTGCATTGCTGAGTGTGCTCGTAATTGTTGGTCTCTCTCCGTGTTTTGGCGCAAGAATTCTCGGTGTCTTCCCAACACCAATTCGATCACATTTCATTTTTGCCTCAGCCCTGTTGAGAGGTTTGGCAGAGAAGGGACATCATGTAATAAGAAAATTCATTTAATGAATTCAAAAGAATTTTTTCTTAATGATTTAGGTGTTTTCTTTAAATGATTAGGTGACTGTTTTGAGTAGTTTTCCACCTGAGGGGGCATTGGAAAATTATCGACACATTCAAATTGCAACAGAATCTTCCTCAGACAGAGGTAAATTCATGATTTAATTTAATCTCTTAATTTAAGAGTAAACAACTAATGCTTTGAAGAAATTAATTCTTATCATTTCCTGTCTAATAGAAGAAATTTATTGAACTCTGTTTGTGATAAAAATAAATTATTTTGTAGGAAGTTCTGGTTGTCACAACACTATGAAAAAGAGTTGAATCAGTTGCACTTGATTAAACAAAATTATGTATTAAGAACATATGTTTATTTGTATAATATATTTTTTGTCTTTATCTCTGTCTGCTTTTCCCCACAGTGTGGCCCATTAAATAAAGCAAAGCCAAATACATATAAATAAAGTAGAATTCACGCAGATTAAGATATTTTCTTTGTGAGTTGTATAAATTTTGCTGAGCCATGAAAAAATGACTCGCAAATTGCATTGGTGTGCAAAAATACCGCGGTTGTCCCTCACAGTGCAGTGGCTCAAACTTTTTTCTCATTTCCATTCCAATTCTTGAAAGGTCAGGCAGCAAACAGACGCAACAGAGGAGCAACTAAAAGTGTTGCATTTTGCCTAAAGAACATAAACTATTTTATGGATTTTTTAATGCCTGAATATTCGTGATTTTATAATGTTGATTTTTTTTCTTTCTTTCGTCTGTTTGATATTTTATCTTAGAATTAATTTGGAAAATGTCTTTTATTCAGCGAAGAAGAAATTATTAAAATCTTTACTTTGAAAAAATCAAGAAAAATCAAGATTTGGTATTTTAGGGATTTGAAATTTTTCCTTGGTTTAGGGGATAATGCGGATAATTGGGATAATTTAAGGCAAGATTAAGCGTAAAGAATATCTTAATTTTATTTTATGTACTTTCCTTATTCGTAAAAGCCATCAAAAAAATCTTTCATAAAAAAAATATTTTACACAGAATACCGTTTCTTTTAGTAATAAAAGTAATAAAAGAAAATACATCTATAAAGGAATTGATGGCGGAATGTATGAAGGATGATCCTCTATCGCAGAACAATTTTAACCCATTCCATCTTGTAGAGGATCAAAAAACATTGAAGAATCGCGAGAGAAACTCCCCAAAATCCACTGGGATCACATCGAAAAGTGCAAATAAAAATTGCAAAAAAATTCAAATATTGCGACGCCATTCGACGTTTTTTTCCCTATAAAAAATGTTTCAAAAGTTTTCTGTAGACTTGTCGCTCATTTTCTGTAGAGTTTTTTTCTAGTCAAAATAAATGTTTATTTTTTCGTTTCTGGAGTGATTTCTACATCTGAATCTGTGAAATCTTCTGCTCCTTGGAAGTCTGTGCATCTAATGATACTCTCAAAGCACTGAGAAAACAAACTAATTGCGAGTTTATTGCTGTGAATAATTTCATGAGACTTCCGGATGTCTTGACATTGCAGCCTCCTCGAGAGTGGATGCAACAAGGAGGAGGACATGGAATTTCTGTTCACTACCCATTGATTCAATTTCAATGTGCCGGAGCAAATCTTTCGCTTCCGGAAGTCCCAATTTCTACAGCAAAACCTCGTGGGCATTCTGCAGAAAAGAACTCTGAGAGGCAAAATGAGAGTTGAGAATCACTTTTGTCAGCTCCAGGAAGTCATTGCTCTTGGGAAAGATGTATGGGAAGACGGTGATGAAGATTTTGTGGACTTCCTCAGTGTTACAATCCGCGGAAGGAGACTTTCCGGAGGAATCCCAGAATAGCTTTGAGGGCAGTTAGTTCTGCGACTCTCAGAAATGTCTTCCGTGCTGGTCATGATTTGCTTGATGACTCCGTCGAATGTTTCCGGATACTGACTACTAAACTGATTTCTACATCTGAATCAGGTATATTGCGCTGGATGGGATTCAACTCGGTAAGATTTGCTTAAATTCTCACTGCCAAAAAGGCCCAAAAAAATGTAAAAATATTTGTTTTGATTTGCAAGGGGCTGGTTCTATCAACCTCCCTCAGCTTCATTTCGCTGTGCATCACCTGATTTAGATGTAGAAATCACTCCAGAAACGAAAAAATAAACATTTATTTTGACTAGAAAAAAACTCTACAGAAAATGAGCGACAAGTCTACAGAAAACTTTTGAAACATTTTTTATAGGGAAAAAAACGTCGAATGGCGTCGCAATATTTGAATTTTTTTGCAATTTTTATTTGCACTTTTCGATGTGATCCCAGTGGATTTTGGGGAGTTTCTCTCGCGATTCTTCAATGTTTTTTGATCCTCTACAAGATGGAATGGGTTAAAATTGTTCTGCGATAGAGGATCATCCTTCATACATTCCGCCATCAATTCCTTTGTCATCGTATCATTCTATCTTTGATTTATTTAATTAAGTATTTTATCTTAAGTAGATATTCTTGCGTGTAACATTTTATCCATGATTCTAATAGATTGATTTTTGTGAATATTCTTCAAAATTTTGACCTTTGAATTTTAAATTTCTAACGAATGGCAATCTATCCATTTTCTAGTTAGTATATTTTTTTTTATTTCAAAATTTATGAATGATATTTTACCCTTTCTTATGTTTATTTTTTTACCTATGACACCAATGTTCGTTATATTATCGAAAAATTTAATTGTTTTTTTTATTCTTTTACAGATTTTTAATGTTTAATATTTTATCCATAAATTTTTAACGCTTGTTTATTCTGTCTAATTTGCTAACTTCTATTATATTTTCTATAAAATTCTACTTTTTTTTACATTTTATCTTATAATTTTTAAGGTTAAAAAATTATCCCATAATTTCTAACGTTTAATATTATTTTATTTCTGATTCTTACGTTTGAAAATTAACTCACTTTAATACGTTTGATTATTAACTCTTCAATTTATAATGCCAAATACATTTTTTTCTAGGGTTTTTTAACGTTTTTATAATTAATCACATTTTTAACGATATCATTTATTCTCAATTCAAAAGTCGCTAAAAAAACTTGTTTTTCTTTTTTTTTTTATAAGGAACTTATGAAAGACTTTCCACAGAAGGATGGTCCTACTTTGGAACGCTACGCCTCCTTATAAACGGTCTCCATCAAACTCTTCACACCGCCCACAGTACACTCCACTCGTTTGAATTCAAACAAATCGCCCAAGAAGAATTTGACTTGATTTTCCTGGAAATGTTCCTCAACACCTTCCTCATTGGTCTAGGTGATCACTTCAAATGTCCCGTAGTTATGATCTTCTCAGCACCTTCATCGGAATTTATAAATCACCTGAGCGGGAATCCCTCAACTGTGGCCACTTTGCCGCATTTTCTACTTGGAAAGTCTCAGGAAATGTCTTTTATTATGAGATTTTTGAATTTTGGATTTACAACAGTTGAGAGGACAGTTTGGTCTGTTATTGATTGGAGAGAAAGAATCTACTATGAGTAAGGAGTTAGACAATGAAGGACGAAATTGATCATTATAAAGCCTTCTTTTCGTTTTTCAGAGAAAACTTTCCCAGTCCTAAATACAGATCGTACGAAGAAATGAAGAAAAACGTGAGTTTGTACTTTGTAAATGATCACTTCAGTATAACTCTTCCAAGAGCGTATCTTCCAAGTGTAGTCCCAGTTGGAGGACTTAACATTGATTCTAATCCTGATGCATTACCTAAGGTAAGTTAGCTTTACTGGTAGACCATTAAACCTTCAATTAAAGGTCCAAGTCAAACTGTTAAGTAAGATCAATGAAGATTCATTACACCATCCTTGACAGGACATTAAACAATTCCTTGATAGTGCAGAACATGGAGCCATCCTTTTAAGCCTCGGCAGTTGCTTTAAGGCATCTTTCCTTCCGCAAAAAACACTCGATATCTTCATTAAAGTTTTCTCAAAACTCCGACAAAGGATCCTTTTTAAATGGGAACAGGATACCCTGCCTAACAAGCCTGAGAACGTAATGATCAGTAAATGGTTGCCTCAAGCAGATGTTCTAGGTAAGTGAACTCTAGCTTTCCAGTCAAGCCTCTTGAGTCCCTCAGTTAACGATCCTTTTGACAGGCCACAGAAACATTAAACTCTTCATTACTCACGGCGGAATTGGTGCAATGAATGAAGCTAAATACAACGGAGTTCCAATCATAGGGACTCCCTTGTTTGCTGATCAGAAGACAAACCTAGCTTCAGCTGAACGAGAAGGCTGGGCCATTGTACTCAATATTAAAGATCTAACAGAAGAACTGCTAACAACTGCAATTGATAGAGTTCTCAATGATTCCAAGTACAGAAATGAAATTCAAAGAATGTCTTCCCTGTTCAGGGATCGACCTATGTCAGCCCTTGACACAGCCATCTACTGGACAGAGTACGTCATCAGGCACAAAGGAGCTAATCACTTGCAATCATCACTAATTCACTTGAATTGGTTCCAGAGAAATTCTCTGGATGTTCTTCTTGCTTACATAGTGCTATTTTACATTCTAATGACCTTTATTGCTTACTTAAGACATCTGAGGAGGATGAAAAGAAGGAGTTTAGGAAGGAAGCTTAAAAATGAAAAATCAAAGGATGAGTAGAGAAGAATAAATTAAAAAACTAACCTAATAAAAACTTTAACAAAAAAAAGTTTTTAATCCTAGAATATCAAACAGTTTTTTTGTATGAAATTTCAGTACAAAATTCAAATATTTCAAGAGTTTCTTGGTCGCTGAATAAGGCCCTTTATCCGACAATTTTAAATAACATTTATTTCAACAACTTTGATGGACATTTAATCTTTAATATTTTTAAAGTTTTACATGTTTTCTAATTAATGAAATAAAATTTATCCCATAATTTTAAAAAGATAATAAATTTTTTTAAAGAAATTCTTACGCTTTACGTATTATCGTACAAATTATAATTTAATATTCTGTCCCTGATTTTCTTAAACGTTAACATTAACCATTTTATTCCGTTTCAGTGTTAAATTTCAATCAAGAATATTTAAATTTTTGATATTTTTAGCATTATGAATAATTAAATGATTAATTGTAGCCCATCGAAAGCGTAGTTTTATTTTTTTTGTCTTTTCTATCTTCTAGCCTAACAATTCTTTCTCTTTTTACAATTACCCGAAAGTTTACAAATAGACTAACTTCCAGTCTAACAAGTAAATATCCACCTAATTAAATTACATTTCCATTAAGTAAAGTTACTTGTCAATAGACAAACTTGAGGTCTCTGCATGTGCTTATAGATATGACCCTATTATATCAATTTGAGCAAGATGTTTGGAATATTCTCATAATACGAATGCATTCTGGTGCCGGGGATGTTTACTTAATTGGCTACCAAAATGCCTTAGAAGGGAAATGGGGGGATGTCGGTGAATTGGGGTGTTGTGTCAAGTGACCAATCTTGTCCACATCATCTTCCCTCTCTAAATCGACCCACCCACTACCCAAGGAAGGCCCATTGTTAGAGAGATGGGAGTCAAACAAGATGGGTCCAACTGAGCGGAGATAACAATGCAACATATAAGGAAGATGAAGGAGAAATAAGTCGGATGGTTGAATGGCAATATCTCGATCAATTTATGACTCGACAATACGTATCAACTGTCCATGGAACTTATGTAAAAGCATCTTCATCCTCTTCTCATCACGTACACGAGGAAGTTCTTCACAGGGTGTGCATTGAATGGCATTTTGTGGGAGTATTTCCTTTACACTCTCAGCTGCTTTTCTCTTTGCACATTTCCAGTGTGTTTGAGGGGGAGGGAATTAGTAGCTATGAAAAGCTCTTTTGAGTATGAAAGTTCATAGGGGAAGAAGGTTAAGATAATCAAAAGCTACACATTGCAACATCATCCAAATATGCTTTCAATGGGAGTTTCATTGTTATGAGAGGTTACAAGAAATGTTATTAACAAGAAATTCATCAAAGATTCCAAGAAGATTTACATCTAAAACAGCAGCAGGAGAAGCACATAAATTAATTAATTGATACGTCCAATGAAGACTTCTTTGACTTCTTCAGACGTTCAACTACTTCTTCAACGGCCCCGGAAATTATTATAACGTCCACTGAGACAATTTCTTTGATGTTGAATAAAAACAAAACAAAAAAAGAGACCCTCTGCAGGTGAGTCTGCGTCGCAAGTCATCATAAGGCGGTTCACCTTTACCGCCATCCATCTCACATTTCATCTCATGTCTTTTTTTCACCCTCTATCAGTACGTTATCACAGCAATGTTCTCCAAACCTTAATTCATCCCAATTAATACGCTCAACAACGAAGAAGAACAAGGAAGAAGAGATCACGAAGAAGCGAGCAGAGTTCTCCTTCTTTTTTTTTTTCTTATTTTACCTTCACCAAAATATTCATTCAATCAAACCTCAACGTGTGTCTTGCAGAGGTGAGTTTTTGGGAGCGGGTGGACAAGAAGCGAGGAAAGACGAAAGTTGGAGAATGAGAAAATACAAACCAGAGGAGAATAACAATTAAATAATGATCTCTATCTGAAGGCGGCTTCCTCCACGTCTTTCAACCCCTTATTGAATTTTTGTTAGCTGCCAGTGGAACAAGTTTTGCATCGCTTTTATTGAGTTTATTAATGAGAAAGCAATATAGCTTCTGTTTGTTTGTTTTTTTATTGAGAAAAATTCAATTACAGAGTGTGGGGCAAAAATACTTTTCTTGCATTTCAGTTGAATTTTAAATTTGTTTGAGAATTCCTGAAATTTTACGAAATCACCTTGAAGACGAATTAGATTCTTTTTTAAAATTTGTATTAAATTGTATTTATCTGTATCGAATTCTTGGATAAAATGTGGATAATTATTCATTTCTTGGATAAATAAATGTCTAACGTTGGAATTTTTAACAGCAAACATTAAACTTTAGATATTGTTAGATAAAAGGATAGTATATTTAACGTTAGACAATCAAGGATAAAAAGTCACTTTATCCAGGTTTTGTTACTATAGATGAAACGTAAGAATTTCATGATTTTAATGTTATTCCTTTGAAACTTAGGTGCAGAAATTTCTGGATAAGTCATCTGTTTAAAATTTTGAAATAAATACTATTCGTTAGAAATTCTTGGATAAAGTATTACCCGTTTGATGTTCAGTGACAAAAGTACACCCCTTACCAATTCTGGGATAAATCTTCAAACGTTAATAATGATTTAAATGATTTTTTTTCAAAATAAATTAGAGAATAAGGAAAAATTGAAATTTTTGGATAAAATGTCAAAGTCTCGGATAAAAAATTAAACGTTTAGAATTTTCAGGATAAAAATTCAATTCTCAAGTGTCAAAATCTCTATAACAGAAATGTAAAAAAATGGCTTGACCAAATTTATATAAAATCATTAGAATTTTTCATAATTATTTTAAAAAATATTTCAAAGTGCTAAAAATCTATGCAAATGTAAAAATATTGTTCATAATGTAATTGCAGACCTGAGGAAGGAGAAAAAAGGTCCGAAACGTAGCAAAATTAATAAACGAAAAATTTCAAAAAAGGTCAGATCCCGCGTTTGACTCCCCTAAAAATTTAATAGTCAATGCTTAAAATTATTCTTTAAAAAAATGCTGAAATAAATAGGAAATCTGCACTCTTCATCTTATCCAAACATGGATGCAAAAGGCAGTGTTGTAAAATACAAAATTGTGGCTTTGGTGCTGTCGATAAAATCAAATTGCAGCTGCATCGTTGCCAAGAATATGGACAGACAAGCAGATCCAAGCACGAGGGAGACTTTTAGTTTGTTTTGGGAAACAATGTTTAATGGAATCATTTTGCTTGTAGTTTTGCCAGTGAAAAGTTTACTGTGTAATGTCTCCATTTGATGGGATAGGGGGCTGTATGTAGGCAAAGTGAATTGTTGCAATTTAATTAAACCTTTCCCCCTACGTAGGACATCGATGCATAGGGCCTGTGTACAAACCACGAGCAGATGAGGAAATGTCTGCAAAATCGCCAAATGCACAAATTGAGCCCCAATTTAATAATCTCAGATTATCCCATCGCTTGCAATCAACCAGGACCTTTCCTCTAAAATTTTCTCTCTCTCTCTGCAGTTGAATGATTTTCCGGATGAGGGAAATGTTGTGTCGAGGACTCTGTGTTGGATGTTTTTTTTTTCTTTCTTCTTGTTGCTGCATCGAGATCACGAACTAAATGTTTGCATGTCAACACTTTGAATGTTCTTTGCAAACCCGAGAGGGAGCTTTAGTTTGAGGAGAAACTGTTGAGTTTGCTTTCTGGGCTCTTTTTGGGGTGGCTTGTGTGCAATTTTCCCGTCACTTGTTTGACTTTCAGCCTCACATTCTGTGTAACATCATACGTCGCCTGGAGCTGCCATCAAACAAAATGATATGGCGAAAGCACCGAGAATTGGGTCTCATGGCGCTTTTTTTGTTTGTTAAAAAACTATTTTAGAGCTTCTACGAAAGTGCACAAGAAGAAAAATAAATGGAAAATGCATGAAAAGTTCAAGCAATTTTGCATGCTTGTCCATTTTGCTTTTATTCACTCTGTTTTCCCTTTGCTTTTCCTTCGTTTTTCCTCTCACATTTTTTTTCGGGGGTAGTACACCCCAAAGCAAATCCCGTGGTTACTCAACAACTCCACCACGGAAGTCAACTCTTGGCAATTGTGCTGTGTTTAAAATGTTAATGGGGTAAATTTTGCAAGTTAATTGGTATTTTCTCCGTCTCCGTAACAATGCAAAGTATTTTGGAGGTTTTGCATGAATGTGTTTTTTCTCTCTCTCTCTGTGTGGGGTGAGAAAATTACCCCCCGGAAGTGATGGGGGTGAACATTGGAAAAGTTTTCTGAAAAGAGTACTTATGCATTAATCAGGGCATTAATAAAACTGTGATAATCTGGATGAAAAGGAACTATATTTTTAAAAAAGCACCAGGAAAGCTCACACGCAGAGCTCTAACTAACTTGACTGGCTTTTGAATAGATTAAAAGTTAGTTTCTTCTCATTAATTTAAGTTCATCAGTTGGCCTTTTTGTGTACTAATTGCGCGATGGTCGCGAAACGGGCACAAAAATATCAGGAAATGGCCTCGAAGTGATCTAAATGATCTTTCTTGATCCAGTTTTTGTCAGGGGAAATTTTTCTAAGAGTGAAAAACTCCCGTGATAAACTCCTGAAGGCTTTAGCGCTTTAAAAATGCAAAAACCAGGAAAATCTTACGGGAGTTTATCACGGATGCATTATTTTTCTTAGAGGATCAAGCTCACGTTAAGTTTTCCTCACTTTCTTCATGCAAAAAGCCTTCGGGAGTTTATCACGAGAGTTTTTCACTCTTAAAGAATACAGCCCCTGATTTAATTTAAGGGACGTGGGGTCGTATCCAACGACCAATAAATGCTTTAAACTGTAAAAATTTCATTGAATGTCAAACGTAAGAATTTCACGTTTTTTAACACTACAAATTCCACCATTGAATTCATTATCAACAACAACTTTTGCAACACAGTTAATTCTTAAAAATTCAAAAAACTTAAAAATCTAATTTTGAAACCTTTTCCCCTTTGAGATTTTTCGCACTCTGCTTAGAAAATTGTGTTTCATCTGAATACAAAATAAGGTAATTTTCTTTTACTTTTTTTATAACATCTTAAAGGGGAAAAAACGGAGTCTTCTAATAACCAATAAAAGTATTATCTAGTAGCAACCGGGGCTGAATTTCTTCTACGTGGGAACGTCTCTGCTGGCAGGGTGGGTTATGTTCTGTGTGTTTGCCCTACGATCCATTTTGTGTTATTAATAAGGACGCCCCTGGTGCGGAAGACGATACTCAGTTACTCAGTGGGTGCTACACTGCAAATTGACTATATGGGAAAATTATTTACCACCATCTTTCGCTTATCTCCTCTTGGCGTGTGAGGGGTGTGTGTTCGTCTATCGCTTGAGAATGTCTTCATTGGAATCTCATCTCCCGGCGCGTCTCAGGGTGGCAGGCGGATGTTGTATTCAGTGGGGGCGGGCGGGGGTTGTGTGAATGTGAATAAAATTCTAAATATGGTTGCTTTCTCTCTGTTGAATCTCGCAAAACATTCTCACTCTGTGTGAGATTTTAGATCACTGCCATGCTGAAAAGAGATCTACAATGAGGGGTGAACGGGGTGGGTGGGTTGAGAGCTCAGCGCGAACAGAGGGAGGTTGTTGAGAAAATACGGATGTGAATTGTATGGCAGAAAATTGTATTTTTAGGCGACATCCGCATTAAATATTCTCCATTCGGTGACACCGTGTGAATGCAAAAGTTCCACGAAGAGGGAACTATGAATTGATATGCGAAGTCAGGATTGTCAAAATTGTCACCCCGGTGATGACTCCAAGGGGGATGATGCCAGGAAAAGGGTTTGGGTGTGTCTGAATATTCTGAAAATTTAACTTTTCCATTAGAGTAATTATTTCTAATCTAAAAATTACATGAAAAAATAAAAAGAAATAAAAATTTAAACGTTAGAAAAGTCACAAACGTTAGAATGAAAGACAAACTTTAGAATAAATGTCAGAATTAACGCCAAATGTTAGAAAAGAAATCTCGAACGTTACAAGACAAACGTCAAGCAATAAAAATGATAAAAAATGAACCATCAAATATTAGATTAAAAAAAAAACGTAAAATCTGCGAAATTTAGCTAAAATCGTTAGAAATAAATCGTCAAATGTCAAAAATAAATTGTCAATCACCATAAATTGAATGACAGACGTCAGAAATAAATTTTCATACGTTAGAAAAAAAACATTTTAATATTTACAAATGCCAAAAAAATGTTTAAACTCTAAAAAAATGATATTTTTCATAATTAAAAAAAAATTTTTATAAAAGTTTAGATATACTAAATAAATATATTTTTTTAATTATGAAAAATATCATTTTTTAGAGTTTAAACATTTTGCATTTTATTTTAAAGACTGATTCAAATTAATTAAACAAGAATAGAGTACAAAGAATATTAGTAAGAGCAGCATGAAAAAATATGTAGGAGAGCATGGCCCAATTCCGACCTATATTCTTAAATTTGGTGCCATTTTCAAGCCCTTTTAATGCTCTTTTTACTCCTATAACTTTCCACAAATAAGGTTTTAAATAATAGCAGATTGAAAAAGGCCTTTAGAGGTCTGAATTGGGCCACGTTCCCCTAGTGAAAAATTAATGTTTAAAAATTTAAAGAATTTTGATTTATCTTTGTAAAAATCAGGTTAATTATCTGAATGTCTTTAAGACCAAAAAATATTCTTTTAAATTCATAGAATAATTTGTAAAAGGTTTGTTACTTTTCTTTATTTGATTGGTCAAGAAGTTAGACTTATAATTTTAGCAGGTAATAACTTTTATTCATATTGAGAACCCTGAACAAGTACATGTTTTACTTATTTTGCTTTTATAATGTTGTTGAAGAATAAAAATATTATTTTTAAGTGCTCAAAATATACCAAACTTTAATATCAAACCTACCCCAATCATCCCTATAAAACCCTCACATATTTTGCAAAAATAATCTACCCTTCCACATCACCACCCGAACCCTTTCCCCCAACACCCAAACCCCGCCCTAATTGACTAAATCTACCTTTTGTGATCACTTCTCTTTACCACTCCGCTCAAATGAAAGATAATCAACAATAAGTTTCTTTTGCTCACACAATTTTCTACTACCTCCAAAACCCGTATGTCCCCAAGACCCCACTTTGTGGATCTCATTACCATAAATTTCCTTCCTCAGTGGGAAGACTTTCACTCTGTGTCTGACCTTGATTAATAGTCAAAGAGCTTCTGTATAAATGCAAGAAATTACCCCTCATCCCCTTCTCAAGGTGAAAGTCTAAAAAGCTCAATTTGCAGGTATAATGTCTTCAACAGAGTGCATCTGTTGGAGTTTTTCCCCCATGGTGGTGAAAACTTTGCGACATTTGCAGTTCCGGGAAATGAATTGCAAAAATTAAAAGTGAAGAATACACTGCAGGGGTGGAGCTTTTCCTCTATTTGTGGGGATGATGGGTGAAGTCTTAAGAAAATGTTGGTGGTGGTAGAGCAAGTGACGTTTCGTGACATCTCCCACACATTTAGAGCCAAAGTACCAGCGTATTTTGCTTCTGGCAGAGATGAAAATTTGCTGAAATGGCTGAAATACAATGAGGTTGATGAGAAAGTTTATTATGAAAAAGCTCCAATGTGGTGAGAAAAGCTTGAACAACTTGAAAGTTTCTTTGAAGGTGGTTCAATAGAGAAATTTTTTCAGTTTTTTTTTTTAATTTTTTAAAGTTATTTTAAATATTTTCTGACATAGATGAATTAAAGATTATTAAGTAGAAACCAAGTCAAGGAACGCTAAATGATCGTAAATTCAATTTATTCTAAACCTTGAAGAAGGATTCAAAATTATCCGTAACGTCAAGGGTCACCTCTGATGCAAATCTTTTCTAAGATTTTTGGCATTCTGGAAAAAATCTTAAAGGATTTTAACTTTTTATTTCATTCTTTAATCGTACTTTTGAAGGAAAATTAATTAAATTTTCCAGGGCTTTTTAAAAATATTTCTAACAATTTTCTGTAACAACAAATTTTTTTTTAAGGAACTACATTAGAACGATTTTAGAACATCAACTGTTAAAGTTCTACAACAACTTTTAAATTGTTCGAAAAGAAAAGAAAAGGTTTTAAATGAAAGTCTTTGAAACTTTTGCACCAAATGTTTCATCGATATTTTTTTTAAACATTTTCTGAAAAATTACTTTAACGGAAATGTACCCACCATTGAACCCCCCCCCCCGCCTGAAATGAATGCAACTTTTCCCCATTGGCCTTGTTGGAAAAGTCAATCAATTGAATCAACAAGAAAAATTCCATATTGATATTATTTATCTATGTACATAGCAAAACAATACCATCATGTGGGGCAGTTTGTTGTTCCAGCGTGAAAGAGTGGTGGGGACTTTTAGGGGAGATGGGGGTGGGTCGAAAAAGTCGTGTAATTGTAATTTAGTCATTCCGTGTTCAGTGAATGAGAAAACTTTGTTGGAGGATGATTGCTTTCCGGAGTGGGTGGACACTTTTCTGTTCCTGATGGGCAACGAGCGAGAAAATTTGTTAACTATCGGTGCGTGTGGAAAGTCATTAGGGGTGGCCAGGCCATACTATATACACATTGTACCCAACTTCCATGTTCCACATCGCTCACTTTCACAGCCTGACGCTGCTTCACCACCCCCTCCAGCCATCACTGTAGGAATGGAAAGGGGGGATTGGGGGGAAAAACGAAAGTTTAGTAATTAATTTAACGAATTGTCAAGTGAGAAAAACAACTCTCAATTCACGCTCCGTATCATTTTCCCACGTTTTGCTTTTCCTTTTTTTTTGGAGAATTTTTTTCCCGGAGGAGGTTTATGAATAAAATCGGGAAGTAGTGTTGTATATGTGAAGGACCTCGTGGATTTTTTTTTGTATGAATGTAACATTGTGGGTGGATAATTAATATTCACCTCGTCCATTGAAATTAATTTCCGGTAAAAAGTTCTCTCGCGGAAATATGAGAAATTGATGGTGGATTCTGTGGAATATTTTGAAAACTTAATGATTTTTCCTTGTGCTACTACATCCCCATCCCATTGGGTTATAGCGGTGTGCAATTTCCCTATATAGGGAGGAGGAGGCACCCCCACTCTAAGAGATTTTCCACATGGTCTGCGTCAACCGCACAGCTGGGAAAGTCAAGAGAGAAGCGAGAGAAGCAGACGTCACCAGCAGCAAACCCATCGAATGATTCTGCTGGGAAATAGTCATGGGTTACGTGCCCTACATTCACCCACACTCCCCTCCCCCCTCCCTAAGAGCCAGGGAGACCGGAAAGCGCAGGGAGGTCGAGGAAAGAAATGAGTTTGAAACTCAACGGAGATTTATTGATACATTTTGCCAAACCCGTCGTGCAATCCCACGCCGCAGGGGAGCAACTTGTCGATACTACCCCCATGCTCCCCTAAAACAGCTCCTCCCCCCTTGTAAGTTCCACCCCCGCTCACTCCCCAAAAGACTTCTAGAGGCGAAAGTGTCAGGAGGAAGCGGACATACATAGCAAAAGGGACCAATGTGAGCTTTGCAATTAAACCAACAGACAGGGTGAGCTTTATCACGTACTCATGCGGAACCTCTCCGTGCCACACCGCCGAAGTTTTCATCTCGTTGAATGTCGGGGTAAAAGCTGTCGACACGTGAATTAACTCCACAAATTCTTTGATGCACAACGAGGAACCAAGAAGTCAATTACGGGGGTGGAGTTCATTTGGTCCATATAGAGGAAAGTTTGTTGTTTTCATCCCTTAACTTTTAAACCTGCATGCGCGTGCATTCAACCGCAAATACACTGATGGGGAATCTCATCAATATACAAGTTGTTATTTTGATAGGTTGGATGCGGATTTTAGGAGCCAGGAACCTGAACAGGAGTATGTTGGAAAATTAAGAGGATTTTCAGGTATTTTCAAAAATTAGCGTAACGGTCTTTATTAGCTTCGCTTTAGTTTTAATAACCCACTAAACAAATGACTGAGTCAACAAATGGTCAATCATAATTGAGTCAATCAGATTGATCAATAATTGATAAATTAACTGAGGTAGTTTAACGATTGATTCGTCAATTTTTTTTACCAAAATATGATCAATTACAGGTTAATTAAAATTGCTCAATAATTGATTTTCTATGCGATCCTTCCCACTAAACAAATGATTGAACCAACAAATGTTTCACCAATAATTCAGTCAAATTGAACATTAATTAATCAATAATTGATTAAATCAATTGACTCAGTTAACTGATTGATCAATTAATGATCAAAAACTTATAAATCTCAGCTCAATTCTGATTGCCCAATAATTGATCCTCAATGCGGAACTACATTGACTCAATATTGACACTCTAAATATTAAGTCAATTTTAACTCAATCAATTATTGATTATGGATTGGTCAGCTATGCAAATTAACGTTCAGTTTATCTACATCAATAAAAGTAAAATAAAATTTGCAGCTTTGATTGATTATTTATTGAGGCATAATTGTCTATCAACCTGATTGATCAACTATTGATCAATTATTGTCAATCAATCAAATTGATTACCAATTGACCAAACTGAGCAATAATTGTCTATTAATCTAATTTATCAATATAGTTGACCAACTATGCGGATCTACATTGACACAATATTGAGCTCAATTATTGCTCAAATTCGATTATTATGAAAGGAAATTCCCTAAAATTCCTTTTCAAATGTCTCATAACCAGTCGAAAATGCAGATAAGAATGAAAAGACGATGGGAGGAAAGGTGCAAAAAATGAAATTGAGTCAATTTAATGGATGGCACAAGACAGGTGTTTTAGGTACCAAATGTGTTGGAAAAAAAGATGAGAAGTAGTGAAAGAGGTAAAACCATGAGGGGGTTGTGGGAGACTACACAGAAGCTACAAACATCAATTTTTCATGAAAAAAGGGTGTGTGTGTTGTCTCCAGGACATTCCACACAACACCTTCCTCGAAAGTCTAAATGAAAATTCCTTTTTAACAACTTTAGCACTTTACAAAATTGTCTTTTCTCCTCCTCCCGCCTCCCCAGGAAAATCCACCCACACCCAGAAGAAGTGTTAATTTTTCATTTTTATTTATTCTTTCACAACATCAAAAGTTTCGAAAGCTTTGGCCAAAAAGCTCACAGCAAATATAAGCCAATATCTGTCAATTGATACGAAAGAAATTCAATGTGTGGGATTTGAAAAGTTCCTCTCCATGGCTTTGGGATTGCTGTGAAAGAGCTTTGGAAGAGGTGAAAATATTGAGTAAGGAGGTGAGTTTGTAAGTCCTGTGTGCAAAGTTCTATTTTCAGTTTTGTGTATCAAAACTAGAGGGGATGGTGGAAGTCTGTCTCGTGGTGATATAAGTCACAAGAGATATTCAGACTCCTCTGGTGGTGGAGGTGTTATGAGAAAAATCGATTTGATGCTACACCTTTTCCATCTTTGTCGTATTTGTGGCAAACAAATAAATAACTTTTCTATCGCAAGGTGGCTGCCAAACATCAAAAGTTAATATACTTTTCCTTCGCACAAAATGCTCCGTGTAAATACACGGGGGTGGGTTGGAAAGTTTCTGCCATTGCAGACGGGGGTAATAGTAGCCAATGGAGGGTTGGAAATTCATCATCAACACGTAATAAATCACAGGTTATGCTCTCATCACTCCGATCTGGCATCACAGTCAACGTAATTCCTCATCAATCCGTGTTCTTGAGGTTAATTATGAGGAATTGCTACGTATTGGATATTTATTTGACATATTAGATCCTTCTGCTTCCGCTCCATCAATATCTTTGGAAAATTTAACCCATTTTGTTTCAGGAAAACTGTTTTGGTGACAGTATGTTGACGGAAAGAACTTTGTTTAGCTACGTAAAAAGCTCTTAATTATTCTTGTTTCTTTGCAATGATACGACTTCAAGCTTTGCTTATTAATCACATTGGTGTTTTCGCCCGTTTCGAGAATAATCAGGGGGTAACTGACCCTATCCAGAATGTACCGGGTGGCAGAGCTGGACAATTTCATGTAAAATTATTTGTTTACATAATTTTTACATTTTACATGTAAAATACAATGTAAAGTATCCAAAAATGTAAAAGAAGATGTATAGAATTTGGAGGGAGAAATGAGCGAAAAATACCTAAAGTTGATTTTTCTTTTCTAAAATTATTTTAAGTAATTATCTAAAAGTCTTTAAATCAAAAAGTTGTTTTACATTAACGGAAAAATTAATTTGAAAAAGTTTGTTAATTTTATTAAAAGGTTTTAAATTTCTTAATATGCAAAATTACTGATTGGTCAGAAACTTAGATGCAAAATCCTCTTTTATATGAAACCCGTTAAATTATTTTTAAAAAAAAATTCTAAAATAAGAAACTTAGGTCAATATTAATATGTAGAAATTTCCTTTTTGTAAAGAAAACGATGAAATATCCTGGATTTCATTCCATTGATGTTCTTAAAGCCCACTAAATGACTTAAAAAAAAAGAACATTCTTTTTTTAAAGAAAGAATAGGTTGAAGAAAGGAAATGAGTTTAATTTCAACAAATTTTCTCATTAATAATGGAGCTGAAACCAATTTTTACAAAACTAGAAATGAACTTTCCCATAAAAGTATGAGAATTTACGAATCTTTAACAAATTAATTTTATCTGAATTTTTAAAACTTTTGAATAATGTTAATAAAATCATAAATGCATAAAAATTTACTTTACAATTTTGTCTCTGATCAAGATTTTTTTGTCTGATGAGTGAATAAAATAATTTTTTACATAATTTTACAAAATAATTAAATTTTTTTTTTCAATTAAAGAAATATTCTGCTACCAATTTTTTTTTACAATATTTATATAAAATAAAAATGCAAAGAAAAGTATGTAAAGAAAAAAGCATGTAAAGAAAAAAAGCATGTAAAGAAAGGAATTGTTTACATGTAAAAAAGCATGTAAAATGAAAAAATGTAAACAAACCGCCCAATCCTGGTCATTCAGTTTTCTTCACTATTCTGTAGAGGACCTTTTAGGGGATTTTATTGTCTGTTTTATTATTTTACATCCCTCCAAATCCAATGGATAACGATTTTTATGTGCTCCACTGACTTTTCATTCAAATGGCAACTCAAATAAACTCTTCCTCATCATTCTAAAACTGACAATGTGTGGTTATTTTGTCAAAAGCTAAACTACATTAGCCCCTAATTCGGCATTCATCATTTAGGCAGATATGAAAACAATGTGAGGATCATAATATGCTCTAAACAATAATGCTCCACACACACACACATAATTGATTCAAAATG
Source organism: Lutzomyia longipalpis (assembly GCF_024334085.1). NCBI lineage: Eukaryota > Metazoa > Arthropoda > Insecta > Diptera > Psychodidae > Lutzomyia > Lutzomyia longipalpis. The sequence continues at coordinate 22,869,526 of NC_074710.1, read as the reverse complement.
GGATGCAATTTCCATGTTGCCCCATTATTGGGAGCCAACAAATATTTGACATTTGGAAACATAATCAAATGACCCGCCTTGAGGCAGAGATATATATGTAGGTATCAAGCGGTGGAACAATTAATTTTTTGCAGACCTCCTGCCCCCCTCTTGGGGAAGATGCTGCATATGTACAAAATAAATTTGGTATGTATGCATTGAAAAATTGATGCTTCAATAGGAGGTGAATGCAAAATCGATTTGATGGATGGTATGCAAGTCTTGATGAATATTTGAGGAGCACCCCCCACAGCAGTATTCTGCATGTTTGGTTGCCATTCTCGAGAGTCTTGGGGGTTAATTGATCATTTTGTGTGTATGTTGTGTCTCCTCCCCCTCTGCCCCCCAAAAGATGACCTCCCCCCACCCCAAGGGTTAGGACGTGCTGATGGATACAAGAGAGTCTATCAAATTATTGGGAGTAGATTTCCGTGTGGGACAGAGCGGAAGTGGAATGCAATGTGCATCATTCAATGCCAGTTCACGTTCCTCGTGGCATATTTCGAGAGTTCATCCCACCCACACCACCCCTGCCAGAGCTACTGCCAGGGTTATGCTAGAAAGTATGTATGGGGGAGCTATGTACACACACACATACCGTTGATGGGAGCATAGACATAAATTCTGCCACTGTAACGGCCACCTGAACTTGATTTCCACATTGTTACTGCACCACCCGCCAATTCCGAGTCAATTTTCCCATGCCAACCTTGCACCCCCAATAAGCTCCCCATCCCCATGTCAATGCACGGTCTCATCGATAAATCCTACAATAGCCAAACGAAGAGATACATAGCCGTCATGGCAGTGGCCTGATTCAATTTATTCCGCTGATTCACGGACTTTTGTGCACATTTTCACCGCGTCACAAATTCGCTGCACTCCCCCCACCCCTTCCTAGAATAAAACTTGCACAATGGCGAAGAAAATTTCTTGAAGGAGTAAAAAGGTCAGGCTCAAATATGACCCCGTAAAAGACATTATAAATAATCTTGGGAAGGAAAGGCCGTTTTAAAATCAGTTTGCTTTCTGGTGTAATGGCCATTGGTTTACTTTTAACAAAAAAAAACTTGTAGGGGGCTTTCAGGTACTTCTACAACGTGAGTGCGTTTTTACGAGTAAAAGGGCATTATTCCCCTTATTCAATTGATTCTAGGCAATGCAGTTTTTTCGACGTTTTTATCAATAATTTTAAATCCTGATTTTTCGTCGGCAGTTGAAACTTCTAACTCAAAGAAACTCAGAATCTTCCCAGGGCTTTCGGCTCCGCATGGAACCTTCTTCAGTGACTAGCATCGAGGGGCGCTTTTATTAAAGAAAATTTTACAATGAAAAAAATAATTTTCATTGAGTTTTGTCACCATAAGGTTTTTTTTTTTTTATTTTAAAGCTTTACGACCCCAGCCTTTTCAAGCCACAAGGCCACACCATAAGGTTAAGGCTGAGTCTAAATAAGGGAAAATTTGAGTCACGATAAGGGAATTGAGTCAACATTAGTCTTTTTCTGAGTCACGATTAGATGGAGTCAATGTCTTATTTGAGCTCAAAGGAACCCATAAAAATTATTTTCAGTTCAATCAGCTCGTTAGATTGATCGCGAACCTGAAAGGGTTAAATAAAAGCATTTAAATTTTTTTTTAATTACAATTTATTTGCTTTTTTTTGGTAATTTTTGTTAATTCCTATGCTGATTTCAAGTCTAAAAAAAAAAGAAAATAAAGAATTTCGCTGTAATTCTGTGCTACTTGGGTTCAATCATACCATACTTATTTGCAGCGTATCGTACTTAAGCATTTATTAACCCTTTCAAGCCCCAATTTTCTCTCTCTTTCCTTTTTCCTCTGTAAAATACTCCCCAAATTGCCTAATTGATTTTCCCAACAAAAAAGCAAATTAATATTTCCATCATGACGTCGTGACACTTTCCACAAAATAATCGTTTCTTTTAATCTCCTCCTTGCTCAATTTATTCCATCTTCTCTCTGGCTCTTCGTGCGTCTCTTGGTGGAGTGTTTTTGTATGAAAATCGGACACGAAAAAAAATGAGGTGAATACCAAAAATAGCTGGCGCATGATCACTGGCAGCGCGATCGTCTGCGCCTCCGTGGAAAAGTGGCCACGATCGTGCCCAGAGGTCGTCACAGTCGCCAAAACGCCCACCTCGCGACACTTTTCCTCCCGAAAATCGTGTCTTGGGAAAAATTTTCCCACCCAGTTTGCCGATTAATGTGGCTCCGTGTTGGAGTCCGGCGGTGTGAAGAAAAAAGTGATTTCAGGATTCACATTCAAGTGGTGATATTGAGGTTGTGACTTAAGAACGAACGAAACGTCTGGAAGTGCCTGGAATCCTTTCTAGCACGACCTTCACAGAGTGTGAAAAAAAAAGAAGAAAACTTTCTCCACGCGAGGGGAAAGTGCGCGGAAAAGTATTGAGAAAAGTCAAAAAAAACTTCAAGTGAAAGTGGAGGATAATATCCAAGAAATTTTAGGTAAATGAGAAATAGATGATGCTATAATCACTACGGGTGGGTGGTTAGGTCTTATCACACCAAAACAACCCCTTATTTCAAAGATAAATTTGGAGGAAATTGTTTCATTATTGATATTGAGAAATGACTTTGAGATTTGGATTTGCTTTCTAAGAAAAAAAAAAATGTTTTTTTTATATAATCATCATCATCTATTTATTGCCTTTGGTATACAGAAAGTGTCGAATTTATTGAGACAGTTGCGTAGTGAATTAAGATATTTGTGGAGAGAGAGTTTGCTCAGAAAGCATAAAATGATCATTGAAGGTCTTTGCAGAATATTACAGCAATATTAAACAATGAGGGGTGATTATCTGAATCGAATATTTGAATTTTAATGGGAATTATTCGGAATAATCCGAAATAATTCCCATTATTTGTGATAGTTTTTAACTTTCAAAGTCAGAAAGAAACTATAATAAGACACAAATGATTTTTTTACGATTTTCCTATTTATTTTAATTGGAATAAATAAACATAAACAATCGATTGTGCTTCACCTGGCGCCTCCACTTGCTTTTAAATTTTCTTGATGGAAAATGAGAGATTTTTCATTCTACCAGGCGTCTAAAGTCGAATATAATTTAAGCTTAACACACCTAAAGCAGCGGTGCCGATAATTCAATTAAAAATTTTGAAAAATTAAAATTAGGGAAACGTTTTAGACACTTTTATGGATTTTGAAGTTCTATAATATAATTCTAGTTAAGATTTTGTTAAATATTGCTAAATTATGACCTAAAGAATAAAGAATAAGAAGAATTATGACCTCTATTTTGGCAGTTAATTTTTTCCTTCATTTCTGTTTTAAAAGAAAGGATAGGGGAACGTGGCCCAAATCGGACCGCCGCCCAATTGCGACCGCCCCTTTTTCTCGTAAATGACGAAATATTATAAAATTAGTTTCACTACATTATGAAGATATTATAGTAAGGTAATGTTAGCGCCTAAAATAATTTAGTTTGGTACACAACAGGACGAATTAAAAATCAAAATTCATTTGCAGCACTTGGCCGACATTTTCTGATTTTAGAAACTAAGTTGATATGAGTTTTTTTCCCACTATTATGTCTCATATTATGCCGCGTTTCTGTAGCAGGGTCTAGTTTATTACTTGATTTACAATTTTTTGAAAGATTTTAGGCGTTTTAAGTAATTAAGTGAAAATGTAATACATGAAGAATGGTCTAATTGCGACCCCCAAAATGTTTCAATTCGGACCGTCTATTTCCACCATTCACCACGGTAAAGCAGTCGCGCATGCGTGTAGTGGTGTGGAAGTGTCTCTCTCACACAGACCGCGCTGTGTTTTGATTTCGGGAAAATCAATATTTTTTCACGTTTATTGAAAGTTTTTTCGCAGTGAAAATGTTCCTACAACCAAAAGGGAAAGCAGAAAGTGTAATTTACGCATTCCTCAGAAGAATTTTCGTGGATTTTCTGCGAATTACGTCAGTGAGTGCGCAATTGTCTGTGTGTGTGAAATTCCGTGTAGTCACCTCAAGGGCGAAATGTCAAAACAAATGTGGGGAAAATTAAAAATAAATTCTTGATTTTCCGGCTTTTCCGTGTAATTCATGGCAGTTTCCCTATTTATAGTAGTGATAAATGTGATCTACTAGTGAAAAACCCACAAATTACGGCAAAAAAAGGGGGTCGCAATTAGAACACTCGGGGGGTCGCAATTAGAACACCGTGGTGAAAAAGTGCAATTTTAGCACCTTTTTTTCATTCGACTATTACTCAGAACAGGTAAGAGATAGAATGTTTGCATCTATAGAACAAAGTTAGCCTATTAAATGACCTTTCCAATGGTACCAAACTTGGGAAGATTTAATTCATTTTAATATAACTTTTTTCAGTCCTTCTGAAACAGAATTTAGGGGGTCGCAATTGGGCCACGTTCCCCTATAAAGAATACAATTCCAGAAATGTTTAAAAATTTTCTAATATTCCTTTAAGAGGGATATCTGGAATAGTTAATTTTTTATTTTATTCTAATAGAACGACAATACACTAAATTTTGGTTGAGTTAATGTCCAAAATTATGTCTGATGCAAATAAATTTAAAACTTAATTAAATTAAATTTATAATTTAATTTTAGTTGTTAAAATCTAGCAAAAAACTTAAATTTTATTTGAAGAGAAAAGAATTTTCTTACAGAATTGCACTATTAATCAGGTTTTGTGGTTTTAGATTTAAGCATAACGCTTTTTCTTTATTAGGTTTTAATCTAGACCCTTAAAATAGACTCAAATCAGGTGAAAACCTGATTGAAGCTAATTGAAAGTTCTTCACAATAACTGAAAAATTCTAAGACAGTATACTTAAACTTCAAGAAGGACCCCTAGTACATGGCGCCTCCACCTACGCTATAAATTATCTACAAAACAGTTACATAAAAAAATATCAAGGAAAACTTAAAAACCAAAATTGAAGCTAAAAGAAGTTAATTAAAAAGAATCAAAAACTATTTGCAGAAGAATCAATTTAGATGTCCCGATAAATTTCTTAGTGACTTTATATACAAATCTCAACTACGCAGCAGCGGCAGTCTGAGAATTTTCATTTGGTGTTATTTTCTTTTCAATATATGTGGTTGTTTCGTTCCAAAAGTGTCCGAGAGTGAGAAATCTTGGCGATTTTTCGCTTGCGACAGCACACACAGCTATATATTTAGAAATTACATTTTCCACCAATAAAAACATTTTCCGTTGATCACTCTATTAGAGAGTTTTCCCTTCTCTCGGGAAACTTTCTTCGCACATAGCGCCTGGACATGAAACTCTCTATCAGCTCTATTTGTGATTTTTTCTTAAAAGTTTATTTAAGAATCTTTTTTTCTTTTGAGAAAAGTTTTGCATTTATTTCATTGAGATGATTATTTGGATAAATAAATCTTTGTGTGATGAGAGAAGAGAGAAATTTTTTGGGACTGGGCGGGGATTCTGCGGGAAAATTTCTCTCGCAATCTTTCGTGATGATCTCAATGATTTTCTCGTGACGCGATAAACGTCTGCTGTTGTGTGGCGATTGTGAGCATCAGTTGAACATAAAAATTTTGTAAATATAACATAACATTTTCGTTGTGGACTCTTCTCAAAATAAATCCTCCACACTCTATGTAGTCACGACCGCGAAAGTTCCGTTGGACGCACACAATTCGCGACGATGGGGTGGCTTTTCTCGTGATGAAAAATTATGAGTTCCACTTTCAGCATATTGGAGTGAAAATAAAATAAAAGAGCGAATGATCTATGCTTGCGTGAGAGATCGATGATCTTCGGAGGAATGAGAGGATTTTTTTTCTCCGCACAGAGACGCTCACGCAGGCTTTTCATTACCAATTGCTTGGGGTATTCGCATTTTCAATCAATCGAGCTGACAAGATTTGCCTTCGCGACACAGAAATAGATTAAACAACACACATTAATGTCATTGTCAAATTCGTGTGTTCTATTTAAATTAGAATTAGAATAGATTGAAGAATTTAATTTAATTATTTTTGTCTTCTTTATTTACTACAAAAATATTTTTTTTATTTTTAAATTAATTTTAATCTTTTAACTTAAGTCAGTACACAAAAGCTATTTCAGATAACGGATAATACTAAGTCAGGCTTAAAATTTTTAAATTTGACTTAAAAAAGTTTTAGTCTGACCTCAAAAATTTAAGGCTAACTAAAAACAATTAATTTGGTTTAAAACTTAGGCTTGATATAAAAAACTTAGGTCTTAATCTGACCTAATTAAAAATTAAACCCGAACTTTACAAAAATAGCTTATAAACTGTAAATCTGGTTTAAAAAACTTAGGTATGACTTAAAACTCAAGAAACTTAATTTTAAAAGCTTCAAAAGTAAAGCCTAACTGAAAGAACTTAAGCCTGACTCAACAGTAAACTTTACCCAACATCAAATATAAGATAAGAGAATGTCAAACGTTTTAAAAAGAACGTTAAATATTAGACCTGACGTTAGATAAAAAATGTCAGTCGTTAGAAATAAATAAATTGTCAAGACCTGCAAATTAAACTGCAATAAACAAACAGAAACATCCCCTTGGATAGATTTCAGACTACTCTCATGTTTCTTACAGATAACCAGCCCTTATAACTCGCACCTTCTTTAGTCCTTGAAGTCTGAACGCAAGCATGACCTTAAAAAACCTTCTCAATCTCTTCCAACTCTTGAATGTTTCTTAATTTATTTATAAAAAATCTAAAGAAGGCTCTTTTTTACTCCTTGAAGTCTGAAAATCATTTTTATACATACATTTAGGAACGATCTTTTACCCTTAAACCCGTTAAAGTTAATTAAAAAGAATTCCTTCTCCTAATGTTTTAACAACCCTCTGTTTCTTCTTCATTTCATTTCCATGCCCAGCAGTGGAAAGTAATGCCCATCAATGGTGCAACGAGCAAAGGCTCAGGTGGACCATCGAGGACGACATTTAGACCGCCATGGGTGAAGGACAATGACACTGATAAGGCTCCATCGCCGTCGAAACTAAAGTCCGTCACGAAAAGCGATGGGGTGAAGAAAGCCAGTCCTGAGGCTAAAGAAAATGGACAACCCACAAAACCCGTTGCTAAGCCCAAGGAACCAGCTGTCAAGCCCAAAGAACCCGCTGTCAAGCCTAAAGAACCTGTCAAGGGAAAAGAAGTAACACCGCAACCTGTTGACTACAGCAAGCCGAAGGAGATGAACGTGAAGCTGCAGTCGCGAGAAGTGAAAGTGCCCATAATGACGGAAACTAGACGTCCTTCGGCACAGCTGCTGAAGCCACGAAAGAAGGAGCCATCGCCTGAATCGGAGGAGTCTGAGAGTATGGAATCGGGTACGGAGACTTCGGAAGAATCCTCCGAGGAGGATACTCCACCACCACGATCAACGCTGAAGAAAACTGATTCAAAGTTCGGAAGTCGACGGGATAGCGATAAGCTCCCAAGGAAGGACTCAACGACAGATGCAACGGATAAACCCAGGAATAAATTTATGCAGGAGGTTAAATTGAAGCCTGTCCTGAAGAAAACACCAAATGTCGATGAATTGCCCGAGAGGCCAAAGTCAATGCTTCTGGAGACGCCAGTTCTGAAGAAGGTTGTCAAGCCCGATCCCGAAACGTTGCCTGAGAAACCACGAAATGTACTTCCGGAGCAACCTGTCTTGAAGAAGGTTGTCAAGAAGGAGGCACCAATTGTACCAAAAACCAGCGATACTGAATGGAATAACTTCCAGCTCAAAGGTGAGTTGTCATGCATTTCTGTTGTTCTGTCAAAACCCCCCTCCTTTTACTCACGTCATCTGTCAAAACTCTGTCAATTACTCTGTGTCATCACTTCCACATTTAGCTTGCCAAAAAAAATTCACGAAAAAGAAATAAATTGAGAAAGAATGACTCAGATGTAGAGAAAATAGAAAATGATGATTGACAATTTTTAGTATGAGTTGCTATTTTAATTAACATTCATGAAATATGACGAATTTCTGGGGGATTTGTTTGTAAACTCAATTTATGCCAAAAATGCAGGAAGCATGGCTACAGTCACGGTTACAATGATTTTTAAATACATAATGTTAGCAAATAACATGCAATTAAACGAATTAAATAATCAATAAAATCAGCATACAATTTATATAAATTGGCCGTAAATATTTTTTAAATGTAATTTGTAGATTTCTGATGATAAACGCCACCAAAATGGCATAGTATTCAATTTAATAATTGCCCATTAATTTGTTGTGTTATAATTGAATTGTTGCGGTGTGTTTGTGGTTATAAAATTAGGAAGATATATTCGTTAATAAATTAGTATAATTTTATATTGAAATTTAATTTAAAAAAAACTATTTTAAAAGTATTTCCTAACACCCTAAGATTCCTCTATTACTCATTCCTAATCAGATTCTAATCCAAAATTGATTTCAATTCAAAATTTACTGGTTTTCACGTTTTCTAACATCCCGAAAGCCCTCTGTTACTTCTCCTTGACAGAGTGATACTGATCCTTCATTCAAAATCAATTCTTTTTTATAAACTTATTGGCTCTGAACAGACGGAGGTGAATTTTTGGTTGACGTCTTCGCGAGGAGCATCTTTTTTTTGACACTTTGGGGAGATTTTTTCGCGCCAACATAACCTCAACTAATTTTTTGTGCAAAAAAGTGAGATATCATGGAAAAACATGCAATGCAATGTCCCCAAAAGGTCTTCCCTTATGCTCCCCATTCATTTTCCATCGGAAGATCCGCACAATTATGATTTTCTGTCACAAAATGTGCTTTGAGGTTATGTTAGGTGTAGGATTTTCCTCGGGCGTAAAATATGCCCCACTCAACTGAAGTTTTAACCTCATTCAACTGAGTTACTACTCCTCCGTAACGAAGGAAATGACAGTTAGATCAGATTTTAAATCAAAATCAATATTAGTTTGAAATTGACTGATCCTTACGTTTTTTAACACTCCGAGAGCCCTCTGATACTGCTTTTCAACCAATAATGATGAAATTAATATAAGTAAAATTCTCATAAAAAAATCAATGTTCATTCGTAGACATTAAGTAGTCCTCGTGTTTTCTAACACCACGAGAGCCCTCTAATTCTATTTTTAAGAGAATGGCAAAGTCAGTTACGTCTGAGGGTAGGCAGATTGATTCCATAGGAAACTCCAACTAAATAAACAAGAAAAGAACATCTTCATCCTCTTCATCAGAATAAGATGAAGTTGAATCAATTTCTTGTCATTTATCGTTGACAATGATTGAAATGGCGGAGAAAATGAGAGAGAGAAAAAAATTAAATGATGCTGAATAATAAGGAGAAAAGGAAATGGCGGAGAGATTATGAAAATAACATTTGTAAAATCTTTTGGGGAAACCTTGTACTGAAAAAGCTGGAATGAATGTCAGTTGATGTAAATATTTATAACCCAATTTATGACGCCCACACATTGATGTGCCCCATTCAGTTTTTCCTTCTTGCGCTATGTACATAATTTAATGTATATAATACATAAGAAAAATCTCTCTTAGAGAGGTAGAGATAGAGAGAAAAGAGAGGAGAATTCTAAGTATAATGCCACTCTTGTGCCAAAAATTTTACTTTGTTGCATTCTAAGACATCGATAACGAACCCAACACAAATCTACCCCCTCGCTTGTTAACAATAAATATTTTCTCTCTTTCTCATTATTTTCCTCCTGTATCCTCCAGAAAGATTTTTATTCTTTTCAATCATTTTTCTTTTGAAGTGTTCAGGTACATTAACGTACGAAATTTCAAAAACTTTGTACAATACTTTGTACTATTGAAGCATTCCAGTGATATTATATCAACTTTTTCACAGGGAAAATGCATTCCTTTTTGGGGAAAAGCGCGAGAATATTTTCATGGAAATATTTAACAATTCAGAAACTCTGTGCAAAATCATCTCAAGAGTCAAACTGCAACGGGATTGGAGTGAGAGAAGAAAATGTTGACGACATACACGAAAATATTTGATACTCAAGTATCATTCACTTGATATTTCTGACATTTAGCACTTCTCTACCTACACCTCCACTACATATCATTTATATGTAGCGATAGATTTACATTTTCTTGCAACATTTCCTCAACAAAAGTTCCTTTAAATGGAAATTGCAAAGGAAATTTCCTTTTCCTTCGCGCTGCTGGTGGGAATTCAAACAATTACATTCATAATTAATTAATAAAGCGTAAAATGTTTCAAAAGGCAAGATGTGTTGGGAAAATGAATGGTGGTGGTCGTTAAAAATGCACAAAATACACACAATTGCTTTCTTGAGAGACATATACCCAAAACGTTGTTGAAGAGAATTTCAAATAGAATTTTAGTTGTTTGAAGGAGATACAAAATTCCGAAGACAGAATAAAATTGTTTTCAATTTGAATGTTTGAAAAGAAAATGACATTGAAATGTCAATCGAATGTCAAACTGTAGAAAACTAAAGTCAAATGTTAAAATAAATATAAAGTTTTTTTTAATGTCAAAGACTTGAAATGTCAAACATTAAAAAGAGTAAAACAAAATAAGCGTCAAATGTTAGAAAAATACTTGAAATGTCAAATATTAGAAAAGAAAAAAAAACGTTAAACATTCTAAAGTCATGACTATCGTTAAAAAAAAGTAATGTCAATCGTAAGAAAATTCAGATTTCAGTCGTTAGAAGTGTCAAAAGGTAAAAGAAAAAGACTCGAAGCTTCTAATAAACCTCAAATTGTTTAAAATGTGTTTAGAATAAATGTCTAACGTTAGAAAAAATTTGAAAGAATTGCCAGCAGCTGCTAATTTGAATGAAACGAACGTTATATGTTTTTGTAATGTCAATCTTCGTAATCTTTTACCTCTTCATCAATTTTCTTATTCCATTTAAGCATCTTTTAATTTAAGAAAATACATTCATTGCAGCTTTCTTCGAGCTTATGAAAGTGGCTGATAAATCACTAAAACGAATTATTTCCTGGAAAGTTCCTGAGTGTTTAGTTTAAACAAAAAAGCTTAAATATTGAAATTTTGTCACAAAATTTGGAAAATAAATTAGCTAAATATAAATTTGAATTATTTAATGCAGCTGCATGGAGAGCTTTTGTTAAATCTACTCAAATGTAAAATGTGCTTGAATTTTCTACACATAATAAATTGATGTTAGCTCTTCCATATTTACGGTACAAAAGCTTCTCATATGATATGAAAATGCAAAAAGTGAATCATAATGTGTCAAAATAATCCATTTTTCAGTGTAACAAGAAAAATTCCCCGCGGGGGTGCTTTTGCATTGACGTCGCTGAACAATGTATGAAAATATGTTAGAGCTAATTTGAGGAAAATGTTTGTAAATAATATATTTTCCGAGAGCACAGTTACACCGTGCGAGGGGTTTGTAAATGAGGTACCTACACACATAATATATAGAGAATTATATTGAAAATAACGTTGATAAAGAGATAGAATTACCATAGTTTTCATGTACTCAACTAATTAGATATTAAATATGCAGAATGAACATAACCACGCAACTTAATTCAATTTCACTTCACATGTGGGAGGTAAAATGTAAATGGTTGCGCGAAATGCTACGAAGGGCTCTCCTCTATCCTTTACAAACACAAACAAAGAGAAAAGATTAATTTCCTCCTTGGTGTAGACACAACATTAGCCCTAGATTTTCTAACACATTACTTTCAATGGGCCATGGATTTGTTTTGCCGCAATACCTCCGCCATTTTCAGCCATTACAACACGGTTAGAAACTACATTATTAAAATGTTTGAGTTGAGGTTATGTTAACACAATGACGCTAACCTCAAAATATTCTTTTTGTAGCCATTTTCCTTCTAATTAATTCAAAGAAAATTAATTTAAAAGCTTTAAAACTTTCAAAACTTAAATAAATAGAATCTAGAATAGTTTTTTTTCTGAAGAAGTTTTTACAAGATAATTTGCTTACAAATTTTCGAAACTTAACCTCAATTAATCTATGAAAGAAATGAATTGAAAGAAAAACAAAACAGCAAATAAATATCTTTTCTTTGCTTTAATGTTTCGTAACAGCCCCTCCTCCACCCCCTCCCCCGGGCAACATGCCACCACCACCACCCCCACCACCAACTGCACCGCCCCCACCAGAGTTCCAGAAGAAACCCCTTTCGCAGAATGCTCAAAAGACGCTGGATAAGCTACGAACACGTGCTCGACGCCGTCCCGATTGGTCCGAAATGATGGCTGAAGTGGAGCAAGGAAAAAAGCTGCGCCATGTTGAATGCAACGACCGTTCACGTCCGATTCTAACGTGCAAATCCATGACGAAAGTCAAGGGGCAATTTATATTTGAAACTGAAAAGGCAAATGCCCACAATGTACTGCTGCAGCAAATTCAGCAGGGTATCAGGCTGAAACCGACAAAATGCAATGACCGCAGTAGACCCGTTCTCGAGGGTCTCCGTAAATTCCGACGACAGATGACGATTGAGGAGCAAATTCAGAAGTCAGAGTCACGCGCCAACTTTGCAGAACCACCACCAGAGGAGGAGGAAGATGAAATGGATGACATTGATAAGTTGCGCGATGATCTGCAGAGTACGAAACAAATGCTGGCGCTGGAGCTACGAAACAAGGAAGCGCATGAGCGTGAAAATAAGCGGCTGCTAGCTCGAATAGCAAATCTCGAGGCAGAACTGGAGCGAGAACGATGGTCTATTACGGGAGAGCCAGTTACGCGTACCAGTACGGTGTCAGCAATTGATGAGTCCTTGGTGCAGTCACTAAAATCCGAAGCAGAATCAGCACAGAAGCAGGCTTCGTTGCTGGAGAAGAAGTACCAGGATACGGCTGAGCAGCTGGACAAGGCAAAGACGGAGATTGAAGAGCAAAAGAGGAAAATAGCCTTGCTTGAGAAGCAAATATCACAGGTAGGTTTTTACAAGTGGGACGTTAAGAAGGACAATCCTAACTATTTTGAACCGCAATGTAAACTCAACGATCTTGTTTTAGCTTTTAACGACATAATAATTAGAATTCAGTATGGAAGCTTTTTTAGGCGATGAAACTTCGAAAAGATCATTGAATTATCACTAGATATGAGTTGTTAGCTTTCTGGTTTTACTGAAATTTGTTTTTTGGAGAAGCCTAGTTTTTGACTAATTTGTTTATTGGAGACGCCTGTTTATTACAAAAACTTGCTTGTTAAAGAAGTTTGTTTGTTCGAGAAGTCCATTTGTTAGACAAGCCTGTTTGTTGGAGAAAGCCGCTTGTTAAGCAAGCCTGTTTGATGGATAAGTCTGATTTTTCAAAAGCCTGTTTGTTGTAGAAGCCTGACTGATCATTTAAGAGGAATGTTTCTGTTCTGTCTATTCGAGAAGTCTGTTTTTTTGAAGAAGCCTATTTATTGGACTAAAGGTGTTTACTGAATAAACCTGATTGTTAAACAAGCCTGTTTATAAAGAAGCCCGCTTGTTAGACTAGCCTGTCTGTCGGAGATGCCTTCTTGTTAGACAAGCCTATTTGTTGGAGAAGTCCGCTTGTTAGACAAACCTGATTGCTAAAGAAGGCGGCTTGTTAAGCAAGCCTATTTGTTGGAGAAGTCTGATTTTTGTAGAAGCCTGTTTATTAGAGAAACATCAATAATTTTATTACTCTGCTTTCCAAGCTTAAGCATTTAGAATTTTCAGAAATAATAAATTTTCAACGAAACAGGACAACAATTTAAAAATTCTAGTTAAATCTGCGACCCTAAAACTCTGCTCTGTGGGCTCTGTGTTACTTTGAACCCTCTTAACTGCCCTAAAGGTCATGTAGTGGGTATTTTTTAAATTCCAATGGCTTTTTAAGGCAATTTGTTGCCTACGTTTGAAATTTCATTTTAAAATTGAATAAAAACAGGAAGAAAAATAAAAGTCGGAAAAACGTGCTCGCGTTTGAAGGTAAAAGGAATTTTAAATTTTATTGAATAATGCAAAAATTTTTCAACTCAACCCCTGACATATGTTATGAAAATATTCACCATGAAAATATTGTTTTTTCCATCATCGTTTCGCCAATGCGTTGAGTTTTTTTTTATCATAAAATTATCTACACAGTGGCAAATACATTGAATAAAAAAAAGAATTCATGGAAAAATCACATGACTAAATATTTTATTCACACGAAATGAGTGTTGGTTGAGCTAAAAGGGAATTCGTTCTGCCATACCGCACGTTATGCCGGAAAAAAAGCTTCCATATGTGGGAAATAAAACAACAAAAAAATGAAAGAAAAAAACAAATATTCACAAATGGGAAATTTTGTAAAATGTTTGAGGGGGGAAAATTGAAATATTTGACGTGAGCTTTTCCCAAAATAATAAAATCACGAATGATAGATTCGTTGGGCGTTACATTGCGGATGCGGAGAGAATGTTACGTATACGCTGAAGGGCTTAATTAACCTGCCAATTTAGCTAAACAATAATTAATTTTGGAAAATATCTCTGCTGCTTTATTTACGCTTCGATTAACCACCATGTGATTCCCGTGCGCGCGTGTGCTTCACAAAACACGAATAAGGGTTCAAGACCACAAATTCAGTGGCAACACTTCTCATACGAGGACGATGACGAAGAGGATGATTACGCCATCCAGCAAAGATCATTCAGGCGTCAGGTATTCGCCAAAACCACCCACAACCCCCTCCCCAATGTCTGTGTGCAACATCCCGCGCGCAAAGCCTCCCCCCAAGCAACCCATTCGAATTTTCCGTTGAAAGCATTCCTGTGAAAAAGCCCATTTAGTGCGGGGGTGGAAAAAACATTCTTTCGCACTTCCTTCATTCACCTACGCCTCCCCCATCGTCAGCCTCTTCACGAGAAATGCGTCGTGATATTTAAAATGTTCCCACTGTGCGGGGGTTTTAATTCCGAAAGTAATCAGCCCCCCAGTTTGATAAATTAAAAGACCACAAGACTCCCAGAGAGGGAATTTTAATTGAAAGTCTTTTAAATTTTAAATGGAAAATTAGCAAAATAACATCTTTCTTTGGAATTTAACTCTGCTCCGAAGATTTTTACTAACCTACATTGAATGAGTTAAGCTCGTTAAGTAGTTTTGACACAATTTTGTAATTTTTTGGTTTAATTTAGAATTATTTTCTAACCAGAATATGCTAAAGATTCCTTTGAAATATTCTCCAAGGCTGATTTAAAGTCTAGAAGAGTTAATTCTCGACTAAAATTCATGATTTTTTTTGTAAAAAGTTCATAAACTTTTCCTTTCTTTTAATTCGTTAAGTATTCGTTAATTCGTAATTAATCCAGGATTAAAAAAAATAAATTTAGACACAAATTAAGTAGAAAAGCCTAAAAAGTATTAAATTTAAGCCTAAACGTACAAAATTAAAGCCGAAAAAGTACATTTTTCGAGTCTAAATATTACTTAATTACTAATTACTTAATTACTTAATTATTCCAAAAAAAATAGCTTTACCAAACCTTTCAGTTTAAATTTAAGCTTAAAAAGTATTAATTTTAATTCTAAAAATAGGTACTAACTTCAACCTAATAAGAGCTATCCGGATTTTAGTACTTTAAAAGGCCGAAGAAAAGCTTTAAAAAGTATTTAATTCAAGCCTAAAAAATATTAAATTCAAGCCTAAATGTTACTTTTAAGTAGAAAGAAGTTCCCCTGTTCCTATGTCTTCGAATTCTAGCCAGAAATATATTTTATTTATTTATTAATTTTACTTTTGAAAAAAAAAGTTTTTTTTTTAATTGATTAAATAAATAATTAAGAATATTAAATTAAAAAAAGAATAAGGAATTACGAGTGAAAGTTTATAAAATTTGATAGTCTTACTAAACCGTATTATCGGGCTGTTTCATGCAAATTAGAAGTTTTTAACATTTTTTTTTGTGCTATTCTAACGTTTTACATTTATTTTTTAATGACTTTGGTATTTTTTTTAGGGTTTTAACGTTTTTATTCTAACGCATTTCCTGACGTCTGGTATTTATTTTCTAACATTTTCTTTTGTTTTTTCAACCTTAAAGTTTTTTTTTTTATATTTTTTTTACATTCTTTTTCTAACGTTTGACGTTTTATTAACTACAATTTTAAAAATTCTTTTGGAAAATATATTCAAAAGTAGATAACAAGAAATGATTCATTAGAATAATTCTCGTAGAAAAAGAGTACGATTCATTTAAAAAATCCTTTGATATTTAAATAAATCCTTATGTTTCGTCAATGGAATCCTCGTGCTTAATTTGTCTGTTAAACATAATTTCTTCAGCAAAAACTAAAATAATTCTTTCCTTTGCAAATGCTGAAGGGAACTGGCCCAGGAGGAGGTGGTTCGAGGCGGGATAGTGAAGCACCGGCAAAGGATAGCTCCCCCGAGCCCGAACCCGAAGTGAGTGAGAGTGATAGTGAGGAGGATGAGGCAACAAAGGAGGAGCGCCGGAAACGACGACTGAATCGTGAAGTTAAGATGTTGCAGACGAAATTGTCGAGAATCAAGGAGAAGGAGAAGGTGGCGAGGAAAGAAAGAATGGGCCTCAAAGATGCCATGAAGAAGACTCAAGTGACCCTCAAGTAATTAACAAGATAACTTCCGATTGATTGCCAAAAAGCTCCTCAATGGTGCTCTTTTCTTCATGTTTTTGCTTTTCTTTCTCCTCTCAACAGGGAAGAGTTGAAGAAGTATCGCAGCCTGCAGAAGGAGGTTGATAAGATGGCGAAACTCATGAAGGACGTGGATGTTGATGAGGACGAGGAGAAGGATGAGGAGGATGCTGAGGAAGAGGAGGAGAGTGAGGAGGAGGACGAATCTGAGGAGTCTGAGGAATCTGAAACAGAGGAGGAGTCTGAGAGTGAATCCGAAAATGAGGTTTGTTCCTTCAATTAAATGGCGATTTGTGGGGAATTAATTCTTTTATTCTTTCTTTCTTTTGTGCGACAAATCCTTCCTGCAGGATGCTGAGGATGAGAAGAAGAAGACAAATCTGGAGCCACGAGTTAAGCGTCACGAGGGCATCCTCGCGGCACTCAAGAAGGGTAACTACCTGCATCAAGCAAATGTAGATCGTCTCAAGGATGAGGTCATAAAGCAGCGTGAAGCTTCAGAACTACTCCAGCGTGATCTGGACTCTGTCCTTTCGGAGCTCGGCTGAAGACTGATGCACCACCCCCTTGAAAGCTGCACCTGTGGGCTTGCACCTGAAGAGAGAGAGAACGCCGAAGAAATTGAATTTGCTTTTGGAATTTCCTTTATACCGCTTTCATCGAGCTACTATATACTTTTTGCATAAACGTCTCTTTTTTTTTATTTAATTCTCTTCCGCATAAAACACTAAAATATACTTATAACACCTTAAAACAATTTCAATATTATATATAATAGTTTAATATCGGGAGAAGTGAAAACATACTTTATATATACAATTTTACTCTGAACATGATTTTCTTTTCTTTTTTTCCTCTGTTGCACATCACAGAATCACGTGGAATGTCCTTCACTGGAGCACAAAAGGGGCTGATCAATCGTTATTTTGAGAGGTTTTTTTTTTTTAAGTTGACGAGTCTTTTGTTGATTTATTTGCTTTCAGATGGTTCATTTGAGTCAAATTTGAAAAAAAAGGTTAAACCGTTTTAGTGTTTTAGTAAAGAAAAAAAAACAATTTTTGTTTAAGCGGCCATATTGGCAAAACGGCTTGACCGATTTTCAACTATGGGATATGAATGAAAGAGTCTCACTGCTGGGTGAAATTCACTAATCAGACAGTCTTAAGATTCCTTAAGAAAAACTTAAGAAAACTTAAGATTTTTTGTTTTGTTTTGTTTTGTTTTTTTTTTTTTAAGAAAACTTAAGATTAAGATATGGCAGATTTATTTATTTATTTATTTATTTATTTAATAAAGGGGGTGCCATCATAGCTGATGATTCCCCTTATGGCAGATTTCCGATGAAACATTGGCTAAACGGCTTGATCAATTTTCGGAAACGATGTATCGATGAAAAACCCTTAAAGACCCTTAACATATCAAAATATTAGACTTGTAAATATAATAGGGGCTAAAATTTAACAAAAACAAAGTCGAAAATAAATCAAAACGAGGGGGGAGGATGAATTTGACATCATAGTTGGATTATGTTTAAGTTATTTGAATTACTTCTATGTTTATATTAAGTAGGTAAATTCAATTCAAATTTGTTAAAAGAAAATTTGGAAAAATATTTTCTTTTTGCGAGAAAATTCAGTTCTAAGTTTGAAGTTAAAAATACCGGATCCTCCAAGGGTTAATGAAAATTATTTCAAGTCTCCTAACCATTGAAATCTATAAAATAACATAGGTGTATTCAATTGAATTCAACCCCTATCTTCAAGCCACCCACGCACCCACCCACACGTCTTTTGAAGACAACTTTAGGAGAAATTCATCACACCGTCTTCATTTTCACCGAAATAAATCCCCATGAATGTCAAGCTGTGTGTCTCTCGCGGAAGGCACGCGAGATTGATGAATTAATATGCTAAGAGTGGCTTTAGAGGGAGTGAAGTACCAGCACATGTCCCTGTCAAAATTGTCGAGGAAAAACATTTGCTATGAGACTTTTTAGAATAATTACAGTCACATCCCTAATGAGGCGCCATTTTGAGCTCATCCCCTATGCAGAAGCTGCTGTGTAAGAAGGGGGTGGCTCATCCCAATTCGACAGCATTTGGCGGGGAAATTTCACAATTTTCACAATTTTCACATGGAAAGCATATGCGATGTGGTTATTTGAGTCTTTGTGGTGTTACGTGTCAATGTTTATGCTGGATGTTTATTGTTGAATTTTCTTGAAAAGCTCACCCTTCGTTGGGAACTTTTGAATTTTGTACAAGTTTTTGTTGTTTTTTTTTTAGTGGCATAATACGGGGAGCTCAGTGCAATTGATATTCAAGTCACGTTTTAGCCCTTGAAGGTGCAACAAATATATAACCCCTTTTGCAATGTAGCAGAGCTCGTCGAGTCCTCTACAAGGGTGTGCAATGTCAAGCATTTCAACCACCAACCTCGTGTACTTTTTTTTTTATTTCAATTCTTCCTTTCATTTTAAAACTGAAAATGTGTTTACAGCCATAGGATAGTTTTTTTTTCTTTATTATTGCTTCATTACATATTTTTTTATTTATCTTTTTCATGAGATATTTTCAAATCTTTTCTGAATAATTTGTTATTTAATAGCTTTGCTAAAGGACACTATTCACTTAACATGGAGCAAGTTCCTGATTCGAGAAAACAATTTTTACCCACACAGTCTTGTTGGGGTAAAAAGAGGATAAGATATCGCCAAAAAAAACTTACTTAATGCAAAAAATTGGCGGTTTTTGCTACATTTTCCTTTTAAATGTTGCGAAATATTTAAAATAGGCAATCAATGGTCTTGTATATTCTTGCAGTTTGTTTAAAATGTAAGCGGACATTGTCCCATTTTGAATGTTTTGCAACATTTAAAGAAAAAAAATTAGAAATGGTCGCCTATTGCTCTAAATTTTGTATGAAAACAAAAAAAAATCAGTAAAAATTGTTTTTTCGATCAGGAATTTGCTCCATATTAAGTGAATAGTGTCCTTTCGTTAACCCTTTCAGGTCAATCTAGCGATGTGATTGAATTAAAAATATTTTTTATGGGTTCCTTTGAGCTCCATCTAATTGTGACTGAGAAAAAGACTAATGTTGACTGAATTCCCTTATTGCGACTCAAATTTTCCCTTATTTAGACTCATCTTTTGCCTTGTAGACTCAATTTTTAACTAATGTAGACTCAGCCTTTACCTTATGGTGACTCAATTTTTAACTTAAGGCGATTGTACGCGCGATTGCGTAATCTTTCGTACTGACCTTGAAAGACAAGTAGATTTAGTTAGAATAATCGCCAATCCCGGTCGAAGGGACAAAATTTTTGTCCCTCCCTCGTGGAATCTCTGCGCCGGATGCAACGATGAATGAATAGATGTGCACGTGGTGCACTAAAGTTCCCTTTCCAACACCTTTTTTATTACTAAATTTCACCTTACAGATTTTTCTAAGTTCTTAATTCACTTATGCACTTTCTCCTCACTATTTGAGCAACCTTCAAGTCCCTTTTTCCTGCAATTAATCACGAAATAAATGCTTCACCTCGAGAGTCAGAATTTTCACGCGTCTTTTTGCTCTTACATCAAAAACGGAAGTGACTCTGACACCCGAGGTGAAGTTTCACCTCAATTGACAGCGTCAATTTTAGGCTGCGTATCAAAATATGCTCCAGCATCGCCAACAGCGATGTTAAAAAAAAGTAAGACAACTTTAACTATAAAAAAAAACTAACAAATTTACCCAAACTTTAACCACTTTAGCAGAAACCTTTTTAAAAAAAACTCCTCCTCGTTATCCTTTTTTCCTATCTTTTTTATTCATTTTTTTTTCAAGTCAATGAGGTTTTTCCTGTGAGCTTTTTTTTTGCATTTAAAATAACTCAACACGCTACGCGATATGCTAATTGATTTGTTGCATACAATGCAATGTCAAAAGAAATTGTATAATGTTGAATTTTCAGGCGGAACTCTCATTTCACGAAACGTGTGTGTGCACAAACACCCGGAGTCCTTTTCACCCAATTGCCGAGGGAAGTTTAATATGAAATTCGCGTGAGTTTAGCTACTGTATGAGTTCTGTCAGGCAGCGTGGGGTGGGGGGATGGGGGGGCATGCATTAGCCGGGGAAATGCAGTTACATGAAAATTGGTAGTTTTGCAATATGAGACGTGATTGAATTTAGTTGCGAGGGAGTGTGGAAAATGATTCAGATTTCCTTGATCTACACTATCAAATTATATATCATAGTTGGTATTACCTGTACTACATCGCACACGATTGGGAGTGGGTGGGGTTGTTTTCATTGCGGTGCAATAAACATTCGTTTTTTTTTTCATCAAAATTACCTTAATTTGATGTAAAATTCAAAATTGTTTTTAACGTTCATTCAGCAACAATAACGGACAAATATTTTGACGACGAATTCACACCCATTGATTTGCATTGTGAGTGAAATTTCCATAAATTTTAACACACTTCAGGGGTTGTAGTCTGTAAAATAAAAACACAAAAGTCCACTGATGGGGGTGATTTTTTTTATTACAGCTTCACATGCAAAATGCGTATTTGTATTTTAAGTGTTATGGCGCACAGGAAGGACGTAAAAAAGGTGAATAAAATGAAATTGTCATGTTCGGGGGGGTGTTGAGGGGGTTGTTAAAACAATGAAGTACCAATATTTGTATTTGAACAAATTGGCCCACAGGTGAGTGACCATTAAATGCAATTTGTGGCTTTAATGTGCTGATTTGACCCCATTCGCTGTCTCATTCCCCCCCCCTCCACCCATTGAAGCAACATCCTGTGGAAAAGCAATTCCCATTCAAAGGAAAATCCCACACAAACAGCTGAAGTTCCGAACCATTGAAAGCTCCATCGACCAGCACCTTTTGCACCCATCAAAAGACCCCCAAAACATCCCGATGCACACACACAACTTCTTCCTTCAGCAGGTGAATGCCTGGCACCTGGAATTGGATTCTATGTGCCAATCAGTTGTGCAGCTTTCCATCGGAAAGTAATTTCCAAGAAAAACTTTTCCCCATTGGGTCATGTCTTAAATCGTCCTTATTGAAGAGAAACTGGGAAAAAAATCCATTCACAGAGAGGTAATCATTGCAAAAGACACCGCGAAGCAACAAAATGTATTTAACTCAATTTCCCACCATTCCCAACTGAGCTTTTACACAGAGAGCTTCCTCCTCATTAAAGGAATTTCACACCAAAAATCTCTCTGGAAGGTACATTTCGTAACATGAAAAAAAAAGAAGTGAAGAGAAAACTGGAAATGCACATTAAAATTCTCAAAAACTTTTCCACATAAAATTTCCATTAAAATCATAAAAAAAATGGAATTTAATGATGCCAGAGGATTGTGTTGAGAAACGCCATGAAATACATACCTACTCATACATACATATGTATTTATTTTCAGGAAGTAGAAAAAGTCATTTTGATGCTGTTTCTCTGCATTATCGTAATAACAAAGAGGAAATACTTCCCAGATAATTATAATTGTAGATTAAAATCTTTTTTTTTTATTAACTCTTTTATGACCAAACAAGAACATAAGTTTAGTTGGTTTAGTAAAAAGACTAATTCAAATAAGTTCTACTCATTTTTTTTAAAATATTGGGTGAAATTCACTAGTCAGACAGACTTAAGATTCCTTAAGAAAGACTTAAGTTTTCTTAAGAATTTCTTAAGTTTCCATTAGATTTCTTGAGATTCTTTAAGAAAAAAATTAAGATTTCACAAGAAACTTTTAAGAATTTAAAGTATTCTTAAAGGAAACTAAGATTACTTAAGTCAGGCTGAATCGAAAATTGAATTGATTGCTTTCGGACATAAATCATAAAAAATGCACTTTAGTCGATTTTCTTAAGAAATCTTAAGTTTCCCTTAAGAAAATTTAAGAATCTTAAATATTTCTTAAGTTTTAAGCTTATTATTAATGAAACTTAAGAAAACTTATGAAAACTTAAGGCATTCTTAAGAAAGCTTAAAGAATTTTCAGAAAACTTTAAGAATCTTAGGAAAACTTAAGTACGTCTGACTAGTGAATTTCACCCATTGTGACGATAGACCTTATAGGCCTTATTTAGTGACCAAGAAACCTTTGAAATTTGCTTGAAATCTTGAAATTTCAGTACAAAATTCAAAGATTTCAAGGGTTTCTTGGTCGCTGAATAAGGCTCATTATCGCATTTAGAATTATTTACAGACTTTGATGACTTTTCTCGCTCTCTTCACGCGATCATAAGACGTATGTAAGTTTTTCTCACGATTTCTTATCCTTTTTTGATTCTAAAATTTTTAAAAAATATTTTTTTTTGTTTTAAATTAATTCATAACTCTGTTCTTGCCATCATGTAATGCTTTCCCTGTAAATCATCAAAGAACTCACTACTTAATGAAGAAATCTTGCAAGAAAAAGAACCTTTTTTTTATTTTTAAAATTAAATAAGGAATGAAAGATAATTAAGATGAAAGACTGCCCATAAAATGATTCACTGAAGAATGTCGTCTAATTTCAATTCACTTTTTCTCAGCACTTAATTTAAATGTGATTAAAAAGACTATGCGGGGGTGTAATGCAGACTTGCAAAGGCGCAGAAAGCATTTTGGAATTGCACTCAATCTTCTTTTCCGCTTCTTATAGTTGCATTGCAACATGGAATGCACACACAACGCTACTTCTGGAGGAAATTATATTTCTCACAACTCGTCTATCGGATTCATGGTATGTTCAAACGGGAGGTGGGTGGGTTCAGTTTGATATTCATCCCTCCACGACGACGACACATTCCGATGAACAAACAAATTCCCTCAGCACAGGGACTTTCTCAAAAGACAGACGGAGTGTGGAGCTTCATCGTGTGTTTCCTGCAGCAAAAGCCCCAAGTTTAACAAAGTATAACGATGATGGGGGTGTGGCGATGGAAGGGGGTGGTTTTTGCAAAGTGCAACAACGACAGTGGTGGTACAAGAAACCACCAAATGTGAAGGATTCTTGCAGAACACGACACTGGGTGCTCTTTGATCATGCACCACAGAGCGGTTCGTTGCAGCCACATCAATTTACTCACATCTCACCCCCACCGAATTGTGTATGCAACTTCAGCACCCATTTCTTCAAATTGAAATCCCCAAAATATGCTCGCCACTGCACTTTTGGGGCGAAATGTGGAAGTGTTGGGGGAAAAACATACAAATATATGTATATGTACTATGCTATATATCATTTAAGGAGTCTTCGCATTTTATAGTTTCACCGGCACGTTCATAGGGTAAAGGAGAAGCTTTCAAAAAGTATTCACAGAATAGTTTATCTTCGTAGTACCTTTTCTCTTGAATTTTATTCATTCTTCATCTATTTATAGGGGAGAATGGGGTTAGAAGTAAGAAGTGTTATTTTACCGATCAACAATTCATTTCCCTGTAGAAGAAAACAATTAAAATTTAAAAAAAAAAAACAAAAAATAGAGCAAATAAATAAATAAACAAAACAATTCTAAAAAAATTAAAAATATATAAATAATCTAAAGAGCAAAAGGAAAGAGCGAGAGAAGAAATTGCAGTTATAAATCAAAATTCCCACCAAGACATTCCCATGAAAGCTCACTTTCAATTTTAATTGATTAACCCTGGAGGATTTTGCTGGTCAAAGTGGCCAATTCGACTTTTTTTTCAATTGCCCCAGAATAAAAATTTATTTAACATTTCGTGCATTTTTCCCCACGGAATTAAGACACATAAGCGGTGATCATAGAGAGAGAGAGAGAGGAAAAAGACGAAAGTTCCACATACAATTAATGTAACACTCTGTGGCGAAATCGCGGAATTCCCCCTTAATCTAAATTACATTTAATTGGAACACAATAACTATGTCGAATAAGCTAAAATATTGTATAAATATGGCAAGAATATTATAATAAAATCAGTTTGGAGTTGTTAGCGAAGAAATGGTGTTTAATTTCTCTACAACTCTAAGCCAATATTTTTATACATTGTCTTTTTCCCCCTCAAATAAATTCCCTTTTAGGATGAATCCTGAGCAACTAAAATATTTTAAACGTAAGAGCATGATAGATGTAAGTCCCGAAAAGAATTGTTTACCTATCGCCCTTATATTTGGCATGTACATGAGGATGAAGCTTTAATGCCTCCCTGTCCCAAAAGAACACAATTAAAATTAAAAGCTCCACCCCCTTTTGTATTCTGAAAATTTCCTACTTTCATCCACAACTTGAGAAAGAAATTACCCGCTAAAGGAATCTGGTTTCAATTTTTTAAATTTTCGTTTTAAAAAATTTGCTTTTTGGAATTTTTATTTCAAGCTTTTGTGTTTTTAAAATTAACAGTTCAAAAGTTTTCACTTTTTATCTACATTAATAATTCTCAACACTTGTTTTGAGGTGTAAACATGAGAGTCGTGCTCCTGTGTCTATAAGAAATTTAAGTGGAATATTAGGGGAACACGCGGATGAATATATATCTATTATGGGACAATGATCCCTTTTCCGCGACATGTAATGATGAACTAATTCTATTTCTTTCGGGTCGACAGCAGATCTTAATCCATCGACCCTCCAGAGTTTTCCGAATGAGAAGTTGAAGCGAAATCAATAAGATCTTCCGTTTGAAATGCAGAATTTCCGCCGGGAAAGAATGTGGAGTTTCCTTGTGATCGCAAACTGGAATTACCTTGTGAACGGAAGGTGGTGTTACCCTGCCGTCTGAAAGTAGGCTGTCCTTGCATTTGCGAATTATCCATGGAGTTCAAAGTAGAATTTAAGGCAGAATTATTGAGATTATTTGTGTAATTCGGTTGAAATTGATTTTGCTGAAACCCTGGCCCTGAGTTAAACCTGGGATTTCTTGTAAATTGCATGTTATTTTGAGAGCCTTGATTGTACCGATTTACTACTTTTCCGCCATTTTTTTATATTGTTGTTTTATTGTTTATTTATTGTGTAGTGTAGTGGTGAAGGAAAACCGATGCGTCAGCCATGCTGGCAGTATGTGGGCGCATCGGTAATTATTGTAACTGGAAATATATGGCAGAATAAAATCAAACGTGAAACATAACGCATGGCGATCCTGCCAGGAGGAAAAAATAAAATCAAACGTGAAACATAACGCAATTGTTATTTTACTTATTTATGTACCTATATTCTGTATTTATATTACGCGGCGAAAACACCACATGTAGTGTAGCGACACAATGCTTCAAGGGGACTTACTTGGTGGAACCGCGGGCGACTCAGCAGAGTCATCACCCAACGATTCCACCAAAACATTTATTTTATTAAATTGGGAAGCACTACAACGATGTATAGACGAAATTTGATGCCGAGGTCAATGATCAGTTTATCATGTGTTCGGAAATTTTTCTGATCACTAATGGAATTGATATAGACATGGTTTTAGAAAGATGGCGTTTTCACTGTAATAGTGGTACAAATGAATTGATAAATTATGATGTGCAAGATATTTTATATCAATAAATAGCTGACATAGCCTCTGCATAGAAATTTAAGAAAATATTTGTCCTCATTTTCTCGCACGTGTCTATAAATTTTACGAGTATCCGAATTTTTAGGGATCGGTGAAAACGATGAATAATCAATTTGATTTGTATAAATACTGGAGCTGAGATAACAGAACGGCAATTGTACTTAAACGTCTAAGTGAAGTGCAGTGTGTAAAAAATTATTGGAAATGGAGCATCCCTCTGCCAACCAGACAATGAACATCAATCAGGAAGCCTCCGTTCCATCGGACGTCGGTCGGGGAGATCCCGAAAACCTGCAACAGGCATTAGAGGCGATATACACCTACGAAGGCTTGGGGGCTTCTGCCCTATCAACGGAGGGCAATGCAGATGAAGATGAAGAAACGGAGGCTGAGGAGGAGGATCGTGATGAGGGCTCACTAAATGAGATGGTAGACTCTGCGGAGTCTTGAGCGGACGACACCATCGCCAAAACTCTAGCAGCCTTTGCTACCGCAACGATTGCTCGTCGATTTGCTACAACCACCAACCCTGGAGGGGCAGCCATCGCAGCAGCAGTCAACGCAACAGATTCCACAACAAAGAATGAAGAACATTATGATAACAATTTAAATCCCCCAAGTCTTTAATATAGGACTTGTATAGGACACAAGGTCCTACTGATCAATAAAACTCCTCCAAAGAAATGTGAGTCGGCAAAATGCAACAATTCGCATCAGGAATAGAGAGAAAACATTTCATAATAATTTATTGATAAAATTTAACGATTTAACTTCATACGCACTTAATCATAAGTTAAGATTTTAATAAAGAAAAAATAACATTACATACAGGGATCTAGATGTGTCTCTTTATTGCATATAGGAATTGCACTGAGGACATTCTGTAGTGCCCCCTTTTGATGGCCTTGAACTTGATTGAAAGAGTAAATTTTGTAGACTGAAATTAATTTTATTTTACTATTCAATTTTATAATGTATTTTTTGTCCTATAAGTTAAAATATGGTATGGGAGGGACTACATTGTTTTGGAGTGGGAGTTGGGAAATGGGAACAGTGGGCTCGGGAAAATTGGTTGGCGGGAAATTTAAATGTAAATGTAAATGTCTTATTCTTTCTTCTTGTTACTTCTTTATTTATTTATTTATTTGTTTGTTCTTGTTTGCTTATTTATTTTTTCTGTGCAATCTTTACAAAATTTAAATTTGAAATATTCTAAAGTTTTCAGGGCAGCTGCAATTCTGCGATTCTTTACTTTCTTCCCTGCCCTCTTGTTAATCAACCCCACCAGAGCCATCCAAAAATATATATAAAAAGAACAAAGATTTGAATAAATGATTCAGTTCGACTATATTCTTATTCTGACTACTTTATTATACGCTACATTGGTGTTTTCGCCCGGGAGGACAGCGAGGATAACCCTCGTTGATCCTCCAAGTTTTGTAAGTGAAGTAAAAATAATTTAATAATGCAATAAATAAAAACATATCATAAATAACACAAAAAATGATATAAAAAGGTGATGCTGAAATTGATGAAGCAATTAGAGAATCACATGATGATCCCCTATCGGGGCATAGAGCAGCTAAAGGGACATATTTGAGAATAAAAGAGAAATATTTCTTTAAAAATATGAGAAGGATAGTAGCTCGCTATGTTTATCGATGTGAAGATTGTCAGAAGAATAAAATTCGTAGGAACACAAAAATGGCAATGGCAATTACATCAACGAGTCCCTATCCTTTCTACAAAATTAGCATGGATATAGTGGGTCCCCTTACAGAAGCGGAATTAGGCCACAAATACATTCTTACCATTTTTGATGATCTGACAAAATATCTAGTGGGAATCCCTATAAAGGAACAAAGTTCAGAATGCGTCGCAGAAAACTTTGTAGACCGTTTCTTATGCATTTTTGGGGTTCCAATTCAGATTTGCAGCGATCAAGGGGGCACTACAATTCCCCTGTTGCGGAATCCCCCTTACCCCAAATAATAATAGCTATTAAGTATCGAAAATAATAATTAAAAAAAATTAATAATAAAAAAAAATGACTAAACTCACCCTCTTCGATAGTCGATTTATATTGGGTTGTCCAATATTTATTCGAATTTCTAACCTAACATTTTTAGCATTACATTCAATGCATCTATGCTTTGATGATGATATGCTGTGGATGTAATATTTTTTTAATGCCCAACAATTTACAAACTTCGTTAAAAACTTCCGCAATAAATTCCTTTCCTCTATCCGTGGCAACTATTTTCGGTGTTCCATATCTTAATATGAAATTATTCACCCATGTTTGAGCTACTGTTTCCGCTTTTTTATTCTTTATCGGATATGCTTCTACAAATTTTGACAAGTCACATTGAATAGTTAAAATGTATGAATTTCCAGAGGCATCGGTAGGCAATGGACCAACTAAATCTAAATAAATTTTTTCCCACGCATATCTTGCTGTATCAGACACAATTTACATCTCTTTACAAAATTTTCCACATCTTTATATAAATTGTTCCAAAAATAGTATTTTTTTTAAAAATGTTTTTACACATTCTGTTTACACCTGCGTGTCCACTGGTAGACAATAAATGGAAATCGTTCATTACTATATCTTGTAAATTTTTGTCTACTATTTTCTTCACCCCTTGAAGAGAAAATTGGAAGCAATCTTTGAGTAGGCTCCATTGTATCCCCAATGGCTTTATCGTATCGTCTTCACTTTGGAAATGTCGATCCTGTGGGTTTAGCACTATCTGTCTGAACATTTTTTCCACATCTGCCGTAAAGACGATTTTATATATTTTCCAACTCATAAGAATATCAATTTAATCCTGCTGCAGTTTTGGGCCTGTATGCATTTTTGAATTTAGTGAAACGTCTGAGGACGTTTTTGCTGATCCGTCATAAACAATCCGAACCTTTGTTGTGGAGCTTGATTCCCTGAAAACCGCGTGGTGTAGCAGATAGTAGACGTTCTTGGGAGGACCTCTATAGTTCGGTACTTGTTCCATGTTTCCCAGCTCCTCATATTCAGCCATGAATTTGTTATATTCTTTGCGGAGCTGTTCATCCCCATTCATCTTCCTGCTGCAGATCTTTGCGTTGCTTCTGTAGCCTACTGCTGCTGCTGCAGGATTCCGTGATGCCGCTGGAGCCTTTTGTTGACGCTGCAGGTTGTGGTGGTACTGTTGGAGCCTTCTGCTGCTGTTTGGCGGCTGTGGTAATGCAGTTGGAGCCTTTTGCTGCTGGAGCCTTTTGCTGCACTTTAATTTAATTTTGATCACTTCATCTTCTATTTTCACGGAGGTCAGTGTAAGTGGAGCCTTGTCAGCACAATAAATGGGGTGACGAGTGCAATGCATTCTAAAACGACAACGAAGGGACGAAACAACAGTTGCTCAAAGGAACAATATGTTGCTGAATGCCAAGATTGATCAGGCAGTCGAAGGCATTGAGGTAAGATTTATAAGGTATAACAAAAAGATCAAAGAAATCGCAAGATTAACGAATGAGATGCAACAATGACATCATATCACCGATCGTAACCGAGTGAGAATAGAAATACGAAACATGATAGTTACTGCTGAGGGATACCTAGAAGAGGTAATCAGGATGTATGAGAATTTAGCAACGGCAAAATTAGGATATGGAATATTGAAATATTTTGTAACTCAAGACAGGATTAGAATTACAATAGATAGTACTTTAAGGATAATAGGATATAGATTTCAGGACACAACAATGAAGTCATTCTGAATTTTACTGAAGCGGACATCAGCGCAGGTGAGCAAAATCTTGACTTTTATTTAATGTAAATTAATTTTGGGCTGCCAGAAAGCGCTCGAATTAGTTTACCAACACCAAGACCATTTGCGACGCCACGTGGTACTGGGACTAGGATTTCCTCTCTATGCTACGTTGAAACCAAACAAATCTGTGTTCAATGGTATTGTTTTAGCTCCTCTTACACTAGGATTGGAAACCCTAAGTAGAAGAAAAAACGAAAACCTTAAAGAGTTCGGGTTTAGGATGAAGGACGCTCTCGACATCCTCAACCCCTTGATAGGCTTTCCCCGGCCATACCAGCTGTTTCCTAGCAAACAGAAAGTAATTAAATAAAATAAATAAACAATAAATAAACAAATAAATAAATAAATAAAGAAGTAACAAGAAGAAAGAAAGACATTTACATTTACATTTAAATCTCCCGCGAACCAATTTTCCCGAGCCCACTGTTCCCATTTCCCAACTCCCACTCCAAAACATTGTAGTCTCTCCCATAACATATTTTAGCTTATAAGACAAAAAAAAACATTATAAAATTGAGTAGTAAAATAAAATTAATTTCAGTCTACAAAATTTACTCTTTCAATCAAGAACACCAGCACTTTTACCAATGCGATCAGAAATATTTATGTGCAGATTATGATGAAATCAGGAAATTACGACAAGTAGGAACGGATGATTTTATAAATTTTACGAGAATGCGGATTTTTTAGGATCATAGAAAACGATGAATTAACAATTTAGGTGTATAAATGTTAAGGAATGGTTCTAGAAAATAACGGTTGTACACAAATCATGGCGTCCCCCAAGAACGTATCAGCAGCTAAGGCTTGACATCAGATGAGGTGGGAGACTCTGCGGAGTCTACCATCTCATACTTTAGCGAGGAGGAGGAGGATGCTATAACCCGATACCACCTCGTCTCCTGGAAGGTCGTGGAGGAGACCCCAAATCCCCTAGACATGAAATTAGTCAAAATGGGGATTGACTTCTCCACGCCTACAGTGAACGGGGTGGTACCCCTTCTAGGTCTGCTATCGAATGAAGTGAGTACATTAATTTTACTAATTAATTTATAGAATAATAATTTATTAATTTAATTTTTTTAATTTTTTCAGATTCTAAGAATGATCCATCAGGAGGCTGGCGATGGGGCGTATATGGTGGCCTCATACATTTTTATGGGGGAAACATCCCCACAATATGAGGTTACCAAGCTAACAAGGGTGTCCTCGATGACAACGGTGGAGCTTGCACGCCAGCTGCACAGGGGATACGGAAGATCCATCCATATACTCGGAGGGTACCCTCTATGTACAGGTGTTTTTAATTCCTGATCTTGAAGGCGCTCAAATCCCTACGTCAACATACATTCAGCACGGCTTAGTAGATCATCGCTTACACCTTAATATGATCGTAGAGCCTCTCACTCTCACGCTCCAACCACATAACCATTACATAGCACGTAGGACATTAACACGAATTCTATATAATGATTCTGTTGATGTGCTAAATGCGAATATCACGAAGGTATATTACCCACAAAACTAGATTTAATTTTATATTATTACATTTTCTGGTGGGTTGGGGGGTACTTAATGCATAAAATAGTAATTACTAATATGAACTCCGGAATTACCTTTAGAGGAATTCCTGGAACAGAATCTCAACGCAGGTCCTCATCCGTTGACAATTGAGGAGTACAAGGCGCGGCAGGAAAGGAAGATTCCTCTCAACGTCCATTTTATTTCTGCCCACTGTTTGTGCTACACGTGCTACATAATGCCTAATAATATTGTTTGGGAGGTCAGCATAAAGTTTGGGTTAAAATTCATTGAATTGACTTCTACTTAAGTCTGAAGTCAATCAAGACTTACTTAAGAAATCTTATCTGTCGCTTAAGAAAACTTAATAAATTTTAATAATTTTTTTTAAAAAAATCTTTAGAAAATCAAAAATCTTAAGAATTTTTAACTTTCGGTTAAGAAAACTTAAGAAATTTTAAGTTCTGCTTAAAAAAAATCAAGACGCTCTAACTAACGAATTTCACTCAAAGTTAAGATAATTATGAAGGAAAAATGCAGAAGCAAATTTTTTATCCTTATTTTTCGCTTTATCCGATATTCGTAAGATGAGATCTTCGTTATATTATGGACCAGTTCGATGATACTGAGGAAAATTTTATGCGGAGATTTCGATTGCCCCCTACTGCAGCACGCATCTGATAAACATAGAGGAATCGCATGATGATGGATCCCTGCCCAGACTTCCCTTCACGTTGCAGGTACTTTTAGCCTCACATCTGTTTACAACCGGAAGTTACGAGCTGATACAGTCATAACCCGCTTAATCTAGTCTTGGTTAAACTCTTCTTACGCATTAAAATTAATGGGTGAGAAGAGTTTAACCAATACTTGATTAAGTGGAGTATGACTGTAATAGGACGAAAAGAAGACCGGATCAACAAGGAAGTATAGGAGATAACAGGAGATTTCTACCTAAGCCTGCCATCTATTTCGCGGCGCATCTACAAGGTCTCATGTCTTAGTGTTATCCATCTCTAATTTTTGTTGATCCGGTCTTCGTCGAAGACCGGACGAAGACGTGACGAAGACCGGATCAACAAAAATTATAAACAACCACGTCAGAACTTTAAATAGTTATCCACCTCAACAACTATGTTCAATTCCCAGTGACTCAAGAAAATCTCAACAAAAAAAAATGTTGTGTCCATCTCTTTTTAAAACTTCAAATGGTCCTTTATATAAATGTTCTAATTTGCTTCCGGTTTGCACCTTCAGCCAAATCTTTTCTCCAATTTTAAAATCTGTTTTATCATAATGATATTTCGACTTTTGCTTATTCTTGCTCAACTTTTCTTTGACAAATCTTAATGTTCTTTCAATTTTGTATTGCAGTTCTACTGCATATTGGTCATAGTTTGTCGTGAAGAAGTAGAGAAGTAATGAAACGCACGACGGTCTTGAGCCAACTGACTTTATTTTTCCTGGTCACGTGTAGAGAATTTAAACACCACTTCTTCAGTTCCAACTCCAAACTGATTTATATTTCATATTTTCGATATATTTATACAATATTTTAGCTTATTCTATATAATTATTGTGTTCCAATTAAAAGTAATTTAGATTAAGGGGGGATTCCGCGATTTCGCCACAAGTTATATACTGGTTGTACGTACATTCCTATCCTGCCAATTTTCTAACAATTTTGCCTTTTTCATTAATTGAAATGGTGTGTAACCGTGAGAACAAGTAGGCGTAGTATTGTAACAAAAGTCAAAATAAGGAAGACATGCATCCCAATCTGTTGTGTGTTCGTTTACATAGGAGCGCAAGAACTTGTTCAAGGTTTTGTGGCATCTTTCTATGCTTCCTAAGCTCTGGTGATGATACGTTGGTCTGCTTAATGTATTAGCTTCTTTGTCTAGGATTGGCACAGTCTTTCCCCATTCCTTTCCAACGATAAACCTCTTTTAATTTCTTTAGTAATCTATTTTGTCCTATATGTCCTCCTGTGGGACTTAAATTATGTGTCCTGTCGCTATCGCCATGTAGTGGCCCTGCATTAAAACACTGTTCTTTCGTTTCTGACTGATGTCACTTTTATTGTTGAAATGATATTGATACCAAATGAATTTACATTAGGCTATGCATTATGCTATTCATTATGCATATGCTACAGTTGAGATTCAGCGTTAAATATTCAATGCCGAATATAATAGGGATAGTAGACTGTACTCAAATTCCTATTTTAAAGCTCCTATATTTCCTCTAGGAAAAATTTTCTTTTCTAGGCCTACATTACGCGCAACATCCGCAATGTTTTTTTTTTTAATTCAGCACACAGAGTGAAGGCCTGTCCCTCTGCATGTCAGCTTGTCTTTTTTGGACATCTCATCAGTAACAATACTTCAACCCCATTGTCATGTGCACAAAAGTGAAGCAATGCAAATCAAATCAATTGCTACGTGGGAGAGCAATTTCGGTGGGATTGCAATTAGTGAAATTTCCACTTGGTCACAGCAATATTCCATGCGCAATCACCCAACCCCTTTCCACCCTATTTATGGGTTTGCACCATCAATTTGGTGACAAATTCGGGATGGCTTTTCAATCTCCTCCACTCGCACATCATCCCCCTAGAAGAGTTTTCGAAGAACATCCCCCCGCGAGCAAATGAGTTGATTGAAGGCGAAATTTGCTCCAGATGTGATTGAATGGTTTAGACCCCAAAAGCGCCAAATTTGAGGGTTGGGGATGAGGGTTAAAATACGAAACGATATTTCACTGATTACAGTGTAAATAATTTATGAATGTTTTAGGGGTGTTGCGTGGAAAGTTCAGTGCTCAGCAAAAGAGGCCCTTTCGAAGGGATGCTCACTCCCCCACATGATGATGGAGGGGTTGGGTTATTAAAATTATATAGCCCCACCTCGTGTTATGTGACTTTATATGACCCCATGCGTGTGAAAGTGTGTGTGTGGCTCAACTCGCAGGAGTGCGCCTTTTAATGCCCCAATGAATATTCAAAGGGAATGTTTACTTTTCACATCGTATTTCACATTGTTTTTATTGTTCCACTGTTCCATTATGGGCCTTTGCACCACACACTACCAACCCACCCCCATCCCTTACTCTAAACTAGCCGCATGGCACACGAGTGAAAGTTCGAGAGGCTTTCAGAGAGGTTGTAATTTCCACATGTAACACACCAAAAGCAAAAAGGTTTGATGGGTTAGTTTCATGAAGTTCTAACCCCGTAGTCCGTTTATACTTCTCATTCTCCAAGTATTTTTAGCGCATTTTGTCAGAGGTTGTTACTTGAAAATACATCGAAGGGATATAATAACAAATTATAATTTATTTCCCCTTGAAAACTGGGGCTTTAGCGTTGTCGTCATGTGATATACAGAAGCTACAGAAGTATCAGGGAGCTTTTGGGGACTACTACCACGGAAGGGCCTTTTTTAGTTCAGATAGGAGTGTATTAATCTATACCAAATCGACCCAAAGCAGAACTCGCAAGCCTTTAAAACTGTTTTTGTCTATTTGTTTGGGGCCGGGGTCATGAGCTGCCAATCCGTTGTCGCAGTGTCCACTTACAATGGCTCGAGCAACATCTAGCATATACTTCTGATCCGTGCTGAGCTCGACGTCCTTCAGCTCAGGAATGTCTTCCTCGAATATGGGGCAAAATTTAACGACCGGCATTTCAGTGCAAGTAGGCAACAATTTGCTTAATTGTCCTTCTCTCTGTCTGGGCCCCAGTGTTTTTCCCTCGTATGATTCGATCACATGCCTGAGGGGCAATTCGTTAGCATGCAACAGATAGATGATCCACTACAATGGATTGAGACATTTTTCTTCCAATTTGCGGATAACTTTGCCCCGCTATCCCGTGTTAACATTTGTACTGTCACATCCGACTGCCAATAGTTTCTCAATTGGAGACAGGGGCGATATTTCACTTATGATTTTTTCTGCAATCGGTCCAGCAGAACTAATCTCCGGTGTAAAATGTTTGATAAAAATCCTTCCGGGTTCCTGTAGGAGAGTGCAGTGTTCCTCCATTTTCCGTCGAATATGATGTGTCTCGTCTTCTATCTTATCAGAGACTGTTTGTCTTTTTTAGCTGTGTTTCTTTTTACATTTGCAAACAGTAATGTTGAAGATTTTATTTGAGTCTTCGCGAAATTTCATAATTTCCGGATGATCGGGGTCACGGTTCGACTTTTTCTTCAACTTCT
Organism: Lutzomyia longipalpis; assembly: GCF_024334085.1. Taxonomy (NCBI): domain Eukaryota; kingdom Metazoa; phylum Arthropoda; class Insecta; order Diptera; family Psychodidae; genus Lutzomyia; species Lutzomyia longipalpis. The sequence goes on along the minus strand of NC_074710.1, from coordinate 22,833,771 downwards.
GGCACTTGAGGTGCTTTCGCATCAGGGTTTCGATTATATGTGTCCTAGAAATTATGGGCATACTCGAAGTTATTTTCCAAATCTCTGTCAATTTGTCAGTAACTTCGTGAATAATGACGGATCCCTTCCATTTGCATATCCTGAATATGTTACAAAGAGAAATATGTTTCATGTTTCCATAAAACTTGAAACATGGTTTTCATGGTGTTTCAAACAGTGTCATCTTAGAACTTTTCCTATTCTGTCAGCTGTGTTTCTTTCAGTTTAATTTCGTAATCCAGGGAAAGGAGTCATGGAAACGATTTAAGTCTTAAGTTCTTGAGTATCATAACCTCTACGTGAGTACGAGAGAGACAAACAGTGCAGTTTTTTCTCGTTTAGGTGTGATAGCTCCCTTAGACAATGGGTGTTTATCTGTCGAATATTTCGATTATTTTTCCGAATCACGACGATTCATCCGGATCTTGGCGAATAGTCTGAATTTCCTTGATGAATAATCTGAATTCGAATAATCTAAAGCTCGACGAATGATTGGATTCTTCTTTACGAACAATCGAAATATTCTTAAAGAAAAATCTAAATCTCAACGAAAAATCGAAATTTTGTCGGAAAATCTGAATCTCAACGAATGATAATAATAATAATAATAATAATAATTTATTTATTTCAAACACAAAATAGGGTCATGCCCTCTCACATGTGTGTGGCAGGTGAAAAAAGAAAAAAAAAAAAAGAGAAAAAGGAAAAAAAAATTTACAAAGCAATTTATAAAAAGAGAAAAAAAATAGAGAAAAAAAAAAAGAAAAAGAAAACAAAGCATCAGTGCCCAGACTGAAAATGCCTTTTCAAAGCGTTCATGGAACGGCGGCAGTTACGCGGCAACGCATTGTAAAGGGAGACGCCCTTTACAAAAAGCGTCCGATAGAAGCAATCAAACTCAGCCCTCGGCACCAAGTATCCCTGCACCCTGGCAGAACCCCCCCTTGTCAAAAGAGAGGAAAGGTATTCTGGGGTTTCGGTCTCAATTAGGCGTTGTATGAAAATCAGGGCACGCATCTGGAGGTACGATTCAAGATCGCAGCCTGCAAACGCGTCCCTGAAAGGCGAAATGTGATCGCGAGGTCCAAGTCCGTGAATGTACCTGACACAATTATTAAAAGCTACTGTTAAACGACGGATTGTGTCACGATCCGCGTTAAAGAAGAGCTCTGCTCCATAGTGAAAGAATGGCAGAAGTAGCGCTCGTGCAAGAAGCAGGCGAGTGTCAGTAGGAGTGATGTTCCGGTAGCGTCTTAGGGTATATAAGGAATAGTTGACCTTTCGGCAAAGGGCAGTTGCATGATCAGACCAGGTCAAAGTCGAATTAAAGACGATTCCCAGGTTTTTAACCTGATCAGCAACAGGAATAATTTCTCCGTGAAGGAGTAGAGGTAATGAAGTGAAATTTGCAGATTTCTTAGAGAAAATTATTGCCTGCGACTTCTTGGGATTGAGAATCAACCCATTTGAAGAAGACCAGTGCTCAACTCTTTGGAGGTTTTCATTCATTATTTGGAAGGCAGAGTGGGAGTCGAGTGTAGAACCCTCAGTATAGATTTGCAGATCGTCTGCATAAAGATGGTAGGAACAGTTGCGCAGGACAGAAGGAAGATCATTAATGAATAATGAAAATAATAAGGGACCGAGAATGGAACCCTGACCTATGCCTTTAGTCAGTGAACCAGGAGGAGATAATTCATCTCCAAATCTTACAATTTGAGAGCGCCCGCTGAAGTAGGAGCGGATTAGTGAGATGGCATTTGAGGAAAATTTGAAGAGTTTAAATAGTTTAAAGCAAATAAGATCATGCGGCAGACTATCAAAAGCTTTCGTGAAGTCCAACAGGACTAGAACCACAAAGCGGCTGCGATCGATAGCTGACGCAATGTCATGATTTACCTTAAGTAGTGCAGAAGTGGTTCCATGACCAGCACGAAAACCAGACTGAAAGTCACAGAGCAGCCTGTTGCTGTTTAGATAAAGGGTCATCTGCTCATGGAGCAGAAATTCGAAAGCTTTAGAAAGAACAGGGAGAAGGCTGATAGGCCGAAAATCAGATGGTGCAACAGGATTAGAAATTTTTGGTATAGGTACAACCAAGGCAGACTTCCAAATTTCAGGGAAAGTCGACGTAGTAATAATATGGTTAAATACATCAGTGAGCACTGGTAATATTACCGGAAGAAGAATTTTAATGAAAGTAAGGGAGACGCCATCACTCCCCACTGCATCAGACCTGACACGGGAAATAGCGTATGCTGCATTTACTTGAGAAACACAGCGGAAGCTAAAACCCTCCCAGGGAATGGATGGAAGATTGGGGCATTCAACCACACCTCCTTGTAAATTGGAACAGAAGAAGGTGTTAAGAACACTTGCGGAGATAGTGGGAGTAGTAGAGGCACTAATAGAAGGGCGCAGGCCCAGTTTCTTTATGTTGCCCCAAAGTTTCTTTGGTGGAAGCTCAGCATCAAGATTTTTATGGAAATGTTTTTTCTTGGCTTTGTTCTTTAAAGCACACACTCGATTTCTCAATCGACAATAATGTTGACGATGTGACGGAAGACCAGATCGCTTCCACTTTTTCCAAGCAGCGTCGCGGCGCTTAGCCATCGAAACAATGGATGAATTAATCCATGGAGTAGAGAGAGGTGGAATAAGAACCCGTTTTTTGGGGACCACACTCTCAAAGATTGAATTTAATATTTCAGTTAGAATGGAGGTTTTTTTGGAAGCACAATGTTCTAGATAAAGAGGACTCCAGTCCATTGAGAGAGCAAAAGACAGTGCTTCATTATTGTCACAATTTTTAATGTCTGCAATGATTCGGTATTTAGCTTTAGGCCGCGGGAGCCGAAAGTTATACGAAGCGAAGATTAGATCATGGTCAGAAATGCTAGGTAGAGGAATCTGACCAAAATGCAGGAGTTTTTGCTCATCACTGCAAGGAATGATCATAAGATCCAAAAGAGAATCCACGCGAGTTGGATTAAATTTTACGTGGAGCAATGAAAGGGAGGACAAAAGTCCAAGAAAACGAGCGCTGATGCTAGAGTTACTTACAAGATTTATGTTGAAGTCACCCATGATTATAAGATTATCATAGGAAAGGGCACAGTCAAGCAGTCGTTCAATGCTTTCTAGATTTCTTACAGGAGGAGGTAGATATGAGCAAAAGACAGTGCTGCTGACACCATTGGCCGTAAAAGAAATGCCAATGTACTCTAAAGCATCAAATTTGCCGGAGCAAAGCAATGAACATTTTAGGGAATCACGAACATAGATCCCCACGCCACCACCTCTGCGACCCTCACGGTCGCACCTAAATAATTGGAATCCCCGAACACCCACGGCCTCCGCCGAGTCGGAAGAGTCCAGCCAATGATTGCATTATTCTTTACAAATAATCGAAATCTTCTTAACAAACAATTTGAATTTCAACGAAAAATCCGAATTATGACAAATAATTCAAATTTCGACGAATAATCTAAATCTTAACGAAGAATTCGATTCTTTTTAACGAATAATCCGAAGATTTTTATTCAGATAAACACCCCTCGAGTCTTAGAGGGTTCAAGCCTATAATCGATGCTTGAATCTCCCTTTTGAATAGACGATATCAGTTTGTTAATAGTGTTTTATGATAGTTAGGAGATTCTAAAAACATCAAGTAAAGATCTAGTCTATGAATTGATTATGAAAGACATTATAAAATTGCAGCGACGCCATTCTAAAAATTTAAAATTTACTAAAACTTGTTAAAGAATAAATTAAATCCAATCAATAATTTTTTTCACACAACAAAAAAGAATCAATTAAAAGAGATTTTGGTATATAAAAAGTATAAAAATTAACTTTCACTGGGTGTCTTTATGAATACAATCAATTTGATTGAATCAAATATATAGCTGGGTGGCACGCACTAAGCCAGGAGCGGGAAACCGAAAGCCGATATGTGTGCGGTTAAATGTTATTAATTGCCCCATGTTAAATTCATATACAAAAGCTCTTATCATTTATTCACGACTCAATTAATCATCGGGAATTAATGTTGTGTGTCTCGCTTTTTTCTCTCCACTCACTCAACTTCCCCCTCACAGCTCCTTACTTTAGCTCACTCAAAATGCGGAAAAGACTTTCATCTTACAATATTCAAACTCGCGGGATTTCTTTCAGCGCCAAATTTGGAGTTTATTGCTCCATCTCTGTGTGGCTAAGGCATGATCTGGGTCAGTGTGGAGTCCATTTTGGGATGATGCGATTGAGTTGGACAATCGGATAATCATTTCATCAATCAAATTCATCATCTGGGGCTTCCTCAATGTCCGCCATGGGGTGATTTCTGGCCTCCCAAGGGGGTTTGTGATATGAGCATAGAGTGAGGCATGAGCTGACACACGGTCTGTGACTTTGAGAGTGAATTGACAACCCCTAAAGATATTTGAGATAAGCCTGGCTCAAGGATTCAAGGAGACCACTTCAGTAACTCTCAACATTCATTGTCTCCTTTCAACACTTTCTCCGGAAATAAAAAAGAAAACTCGCGTTCTACCAAATTCAACCACTTGTGGAGCTTTATTTTATTTATTTTTTTATTTTTCTTCAGCGCTGTGCCAAGGAGTACAAAAAGCACGAAATAAATTTGTGAAGAACGTGATAAAGTTTAATAGGTTTAATAAGAGTTGTTACTGGAAAATTAAAAAAAAAATCCCTACAAGATAATAAATGTTAAAAGAAAAAAGTAAATTATTCGAAATATAAAATTAAAAAAAAGAACGTTTAATTTGAAAATAAACGTCAAAAATGTTAAACGTTAGAAACGAACGTCAAATCTTAGAAATGTCAACCTTTAAAAAAAATGTCAAATTCTAGAAATATTAAATATTATAAAGAGTAACGTTTCAAACTAAAAACAATTAACCCCAAATGTCAAAAATATCGGGAAAAAACGTCAAACAATAGAGAAGGACACGAAATGTCTAATAATAAACCAAACGTTTGAAAATAAATGTCAAAGTTCGGGAAAAACGTTAAACGTCAAATATAATGTTAAACGTTAGAAATACACAAATCGAGGACTACATCTTCTATTGTCATTTATGAATTCAGTCTTAGTTTCCATAAACTTCTCTTCAGTCGATCTTAATCCATTTATAACGTATTTAAAGAAATGTTCAGGCACCCACTAAAAACTTCCTTTTTTTATTTATTTATTACTAATTTAATTACTTAATTTATTACATTTTTCGCAAAAAAATAGCGTAAAAAATTAAATTTTTAAATTCTTTAGGGGAAAACGGGGCAAAAAAGTCACTGAGAAAGAGTTGAAGGGCAAAAAATTTCCTAAATAAATAAGCCATTCATTTCGCTTTATTTGTTTTGCGAAATCTGATATTTTGTGCTTTTTCCAAACCATATTGAGTGACTTTTTTTACCCCGCTCTTCCCTATAATTTTTCGCCTCACTATATATTTCTCTTGCCTTGTTTTCCCGCGTGTGCGATGATCAAATTCTACTTTGGAGGCACAGAAAATATTCTTCTCATCAAAAATTCTCTCTAATCTTCTTGTATATCATGTTTTTTAAACCCTTTTATTCGCTTCTTTACAACTAATTCTTTTGCTTGCATCTCTCTAACATTATTTGACCTATCTTGGGTCCAATGACAAGATGTTGTAGCATTGTTCACTTTGTTGCTCCTGACACATTCTATTAGGGCAATCGTTACGAGTACACCGTGTGGAACAACCAGGTCAAATTCGGTGTGGCGTTCCCTCCCCCTTCCATGTATTTGAAAAAGAATCTTCGCATGGTGAGAAATCAAATAGTTTTCAAGGAGGAAACGGTGGGATGGTTACAACAGAGAAAAAACGTGAAATTGGAGATGTTACGGGAAGGTGTTACGAAGGTGGAAAAAAATCAACGTAGCACATTTCTATCACATTTATATGCGAAAGAAGTGTTCGAAGGTGACGATGACACTCCTTCTGGATCTCCTCCCATTTCAGCAAAGACGAAAAAATTCTACCAGGAAGCTCTGCATCCCTTTGAGAATTTCTCTTGGGCAAGAATTCTCGTGAGGGGGAGTGGGATGTGGCAATCAAAAAGCACATATACAAGTGCTACAGCTGAAATGGTATGTACTTTAGTCAAATACTTTACGATGTTCTACTTCTTGAGCACTTTTCCATGCTCTCTCTCTCTCTCTCCCTCTTCGTCCCTCCACTCCACCCCCGTATTTTGTCTTTTCCCACAAAATCCCTTTCTCACAGGTGTGGTGATGCTCCTTCCTCTCTCTCCTCGGCATTTGTACACGGCGACGGGAAGGTAAGACAGACGAGAGACTCCTGGGAATGAATACAAATGTGATTTCTTAAGACTTTTTCTTTGGTTATATAGCGGGTGTGCCTCGTGGCTGCTTCAGAGATCCCCGCGTCGGCTATTAAATCTCTCGGTAAATCGTTTGTATTAATTACTCGCATGTGGCCATGTGGCAGAAAAGGTACCTGCATGGTATGGCAACAAGACCCACCGGCATTCTATTACATGTCCAAATTAATCATGAGAAATTAAGTGAAATCCCGCCATCTGCCCAACCCACCCCCACCACGTTTTCCCTTAATGGCTGGACTTCACCAAATAAGATTGAAGCGAAGCAATTTGTTCCATTGAAGAGAGATTTTTAGGCATGTTTTTGTATTTTTTTTTTATTTTTTTAAAATTATTTTTAATGGAAATTTGCAAAATTAGATTCAGTCTATTTCATAAGCAGATCTTAGGTTTCTTAAAGTCAGACTTTTAGGAATTTTAAGGACATGCAGTTAAGCTTCTAAGGTTAAGTCAAGCTGAATCGGGACTGAATGCATTTGAGGATGGTCTTTATCAATTTAGTTACTTACACGAAAATTATAAATATATGTTTGTAGGTACTTGATTATCTTATCGTATATTGAAATTCTTCAAAAATCATACAGAAATCAATGCAACCCACATTCAGACTTACTTAGGTAAAAACCCTAAAAGCACTTAGGTTATTGAAAAACTTAGACTCAAAATCCAAAACAGTTAAAGACAAGCAGAAAAAAAGTTAGATCCTTCTTGAAAAAAAATTGGGTCTGTCTTAAAAAAATAAAGAATGAACTTCAATAAGACTTAGACTGACTTAATAAACTTAAACCTAGTTAAATAAAAGTAAATCACGTGTAAAAGACTTAGTCCTCTCTTAAAAGAATTTGGCCTAACCTAAAAAAAACTGAAACAAAGTTTAAAAAACCAAGATTTTCTTTAAAAAAAAATTAAGGCCAAGATTAAAACATGTAGGCCAAGTTTTATAAACTGTAACCTAACTTAAAAAACTTGACCTAGCCTTAAAAACGTAAAACTAACAAAGGAACCATTATGATTTGCATGTGTTATATAGGATTCCGCATACTTTCTTAGTTTGCGTTTGAATCTTCAGAAAACTTTAGTCTTTCTTAAGGAATCTTAAGTCTGCCTGAATAGTTTCTCCATTAGTTTGCGTCTGCCGACGATTTTTGTTTTATTTTATTCTTTATTTTGAATTTTTACTGCTTTATTATAAGTATTATTGTTAAAAGCTTTTTTTTTAATGATTCGAGACCTCATAGCTGAATTTCCGGTAGAGGTGTCTCCGTAAGCATGCCTCCTTCAAGGAGCCACGAACTTCCACTCTTTGCTTCCTGAATCAACTTCACAGCTGCTTTTCCTGCTTCTTCCGCTCTGTAAAAAGCCAATTTTTAAGTGAAATAAAAAGAAAATAAAAAAAAGAAGTAAACCTACTCTTGAGGAACAAGAGCTGCTCTTAAAATTTCCATCTTAGCGTCTGTACTCTCGTAAAAATTGGCTGGATCGAGAATTGAATTGTACATCTGGGATTTAGTTCCAGCTGGACAAATACTTAGAAATTTAATGCCCATGTATTCGCGATCAAAGGCCAGAGAACGCGTGAAGGAAACAACGGCCTGTTTGGTGGCTGAGTAGGTGGGAAGCAAACTAAGAGGTACGAGGCCAGTACAGGAAGCTATGCTGATGATGACGCCTCCCTTGCCACTACCCCGATCCTTCCGCATGTGCTCAATGGCGAGGAAAGTTGATTCAACGAGCCCATAAAAATTTACATCGATCATCTTCTTTCGAGCTCTCTCGTTGAAGAATCCCGCGCAATTGACCACAATGTCCAAACTTTCAATGGACGACACGAAGGCGTTGTAGGTCTTCTGGAGATCTTCTGGACACGACACATCCGCTTGGAAGTATGTAACGGTGGCTGTTGGGAAGTTCTTTCGCCACTCACTGACAATTTCCGGTTCATCTGCACAGAGATCGAGGGCGGCAAGATGTTTTAGGCCATTTTTGAGGAATTCCACACAAATAGCTCCACCAATTCCACCTGCTGCCCCCGTAACTAAAGCACTTTTCCCCGACAGAGACATCGCCTTTTCGCGAATGTGCACAGTGGAAGACTACCGAAGAACTGATAAAGCATTTAAAAGTCAAGAGAAGCTCTAGAGCTAAAAGATTTTGCCCCAAATGATAAGAAACATTTTTTTTCATAATCTCAGAAATGTGGTGCATTATGCGAAAGCAGATAAGGAGGTATGTTGATAAAGTTAAATGATTCTCGCGCTTTGTCTGTGTTGAGCCAAGGGGTGTTTATCTGTAGAATATTTTCACTATTTAGACGAATAATCCGAACATAAGGGAGTAATCACAATATTTCCAAAGGTCTGAATATTCTCATTTTTAGCTAAATTTTAGTACTTCTTCGGCTTGAATTTACTGTTTTTTAAGTATTTTTAGGATTGAATTTAGTGCTTATTCGCCTTAAATTTATTACTTCTTCTGCTTGAATTTACTGTTTTTCAGTCCTTTTAAGGATTGAAATTTAGTACTTATTCGCCTTAAATTTAGTACTCATATTAGGCTGAAATTTAGTACTTTTTCCGATTGAATTCAGAGTTTGTCAGTTAGAATTTTTGACTAGAATTTATTAGGTACTTTTAATTATACTAAATTTACTTCTTAAGATTGAATTTTAAAAAGTACTAAACTTTTAACCGAAGTTATAAATTAAAGCAGAAAAAGTTGTACTAAATTCAATAGTTAATAAAAAGGACTAAATTCAAGCAGAAAACGTACTAATTTCTAGCCGAAAACATAGTAAATTCTAGCTGAAAATGTACTAAATTTAAACCTATTAAGTACTAAATTGAGTTTCACTTCTTTGGCTAGAATTTAGTATTCTTTAGACTTTTGCTCCTCAGTATCCTATCAATTTAAGACTAACAAAAAAAAAAGAAATATTCGTATGTTGAATATTTTGATTTATTTGGCGAATCATCCGAATAATTTCATTCAGATAAACACCCCTTGGGTTGAGCTTTCAAAACATTCCAATTCATCATAAATACAGTGATGGTCATAATTTTTCTGCTCAACCAAAACTTTTTCCAAATAACGTAATAATTTTTCAAAAATTCAAATAAGAAAGCAAAAAACCGCTCTTATTCTAATTTCTTCTCCGTCAAATTCAATTCAAATGGCATGAATGATTTTTTCTAAGCTCCACTGCTTTCCATGTTCTTGAAAAATTAAACACAATCAGCGGTGTCCCCTAAACGAGCGCAAAAGTTGCTCATTTTGTAAATGATGCAAAGCATCTCCGAAACCACCGCCCTACGACCTCAGCAGGGGTTTATTGTTTAAATTTTTAATTAGCTCAAAAACAAACAAGCTCCCGTGTACACGGAGGGATGACGGTGAGTGATTACGGACGAGTGACATGCCGCAGTCTGTGCGCTACCCAGATGGTCAAATAGTGGCGCACAGAATGTTCCGTGTGTAAGCAAAGGAAGAGAGTAGCCCTGCACCCACCCCACCCAAACGTAGTGTATTTGCTTCGTCGTTGTCACGCATTCTGGTTCCCGTGTTCATCAAACAAATGATCAACATTTGACGCCCACAGCGCACCAAAAGCACTCGCCATGGTAACAGAAAGATGGGGGAGGCAGAGAGATTCCATCGCGCGTCTTTGGCGGCAATATCATGCCGCGTAATGCGATACTTCTCTGACTCCATTCATGGGTGATTTGCTGTCTCGTAGCGGACTATTTAGTATGATAAATTAGATGTTGGATTCATATTGTGTGCGATAGATTCCGTCGCGCAGAGCATTTTTTCTTTTTTCATTCTAACAATGTTCCCCAAAGAAAATATTCATGGATGAATTTACAATTTTTTTACTTATGTAGTATTTGCTCGTGAAGAAGAAGGCGGAATGGGGGTGGGATGATTTGAATTTTTATCGTTTTGAATTTCTTCTTTTTTTTTTACACAATGAGGGAGTTTATTTATAAAGTAGGGGAGACTGGGGTAAAGTGTCTTCTTAAACATTTAACACAGAGAGAACGTAAGAGACGTAGTCATAAATCTAATGAAAGGGGTGCTTTTGGAAAACTAATTTTTGAAAATTAGAATAAAATAAAAATTAAAATTTTGTACGTTAAAAACGAATAAAGAAGAAGAATTAAGAAGTCGAGCTTAATGAAGATTAAGGTTATCACATCATGGGCGGAATTCACTACTCAGTTAGGCTCAAAAATTTAAGTCGGTTTTTGAAGGTTTTGAGTCAGTTTTTTCAAGTCAGACTTAAAATTTGCAAGTTGGTCTTAAATTTTTAAGTCAGTTTAACAGATTGCATATTTTTCAATAAATTTTACAAATTCAAAATTAATACAAAATCAAATTCAAAATTTGTAAAATTATTAAAAAAAAATATGCAATCTGTTAAACTAACTTAAATATTTAAGACCGACTTAAAAAATTTAAGTCAGACTTAAAAAAACTGACTCAAAACCTTAAGACCTAATTAAAAACCGACTTAAATTTTTTGAGCCAGACTGAGTAGTGAATTCCGCCCCATATTAAAGTCTTTTGCATTAAAATGTGGCTTTTGATAATTTTTTGTGCTATTTGAATGTTCAACATGTCTTTTCTAACATTCGACCTTTCTTTCTAAAATATTTGAAATTTTAAACTTTTTTTTTTAAATCTTTTTTGAAAGGTATGACGTCACTTTTGAAACGTCAGAACTTTTCATTGAAACGTTTGACATTTATTTTGTAACGTCTGGCGTTTTTTCTAACATTTGAATATTCTAATTTAACGTTTTTTTCCTAACTGGTAGAATTCAAAGCTTACTTTCATTAATGTCCTCAGGACTCCTAGAATGGATAAACTCCTTCATGTCCTTTTTTTTTACTAAAGTCAGATAAAGGCGGCATTTGGACCATCATCCCCTATATTCTACCCACATCGTAGATCCAAAACTCAAGAAGTCTGAATGATGGACAGAAATTCTAGTAAGGAAAGACGGGGCACATAAATAGGTATCCTTTAACCTATATATAATTCACACAAAGGAGTGGGAGGGGGGCAAGTATAAGGAATAAATTCCATGAATACCTAAATAGTTAATGACCCTCATTGTGTGCCAAATGGAAGCGGAGGATGCAGCTGAGGCGGTGTATGAGGTACTCCTCGTAATTTCCTCTCTCTCTGTAGGTCTCGTTTGTCTGGCATTTATCAAATAATTAGCCACAATTGCACTTAATCACCGCTAATATTGAAAATTTTCTCACTGCTGGGTGCGAAAAGTATCTCTCGCATGCATTATTTTGCAGAGAACAAGCATTTCTGTGCAAGAGGAGCCAGTAGCAGGGGGAAAGGGAACCACCACAGTCTGTCAGCGCCAAGAGTCTCAGCATTATTGTCTCCCATTGAGGCATTTTTGCATGATGCATAATTATGCTTTTGGCCCGAGAGCACATTCACTCTGTTGGTGCAGATAAGGAGATCAACAAGGCATATCTCGCCACTTGCCATCGTTCGCATCAATTTATCGCGCCAACATAATTTTGTATGCCGCCACATAACTGGCAGATTGGGTTTCTCGCGCCTTCTTCCTGCCCCCATGCTCCGCTTTCCTGCTGCCCATCAACTACATCCATCCATTCTTCCGCGTCCATGCAGAAGCGCGATGGCTTTGGCGATATGGTGTGGAGTGAGGAAAAGAAATGAAGAGAATCACTTCGATGGCTATCACTGCTGGAGCGAATTTCTTAATGCCCGCGAGTTTGCTGATATGAAAAATTAATGCAAATGTGCATCAATTGTGGCCCTTGTGGCGGAAGGATCAACGGATTATTTTTAAATTTATGTCTTCTCGCGCAGGCTAAAAGGAGTTTATTCATTTTGAGGATTTTCTTGAAATTTTTGAATAACGGTTAAATGTGAAAGATTTTAGATTAATTTATCTATTAAATGAAACAGCGAAAAAATAAGAAATTTTTTTTGACTTCTTTAAGACATTTTCAAACAATTCTTTTTCAATATAAAAATTCATTTTATTTTCAATAATTGAGAGAAAAAAAATCTTACAAGCTTTAGTATTTTATATTCATTCGTCAGAATAACAAGTTAAGTATCTCTGTGAATTGGCTCATCAAATGTTATAAAGTCAGTAAAGTTCTCCATCTGTTGCCTCTTTAACAGAGTTTTCCCTCCAAGTACTCGCATAGTACATCATGTTTATTTTCCTCACCAAAAGATCTATTTACTTAATTATTTCTCTCTCTGTCGGTCGGTCGGTATGACAACCTGTAAGACGATTCACAAAAGGCTCATTCCTCATATCTCAAAGGGAGGCCAGTTTGAATAAGAGAAGCCCAAAACATATGGAATATTGGAGACTCATTCTCAATTTATTCCTCAATTTTCTCCATTAAGATCGATTCATTCGTCGCTTTGCCCTCGACAATTGAAAGGTACGGAGAGAGGAAAAGAAGAAGAATTTTTATACATTTTCTCAAGAGCAAAGCAAAGTTGAGGGGATATTTTGTATAAATAATTCATCGAATATCCCTCCTTCTTTTAATTAAATTTCTTTGCTTTTTCCATCCACAATAACTCGATTCGGCAAATTCTCTGCTCTGCCCGATCCACTTGTGCTGATAACAGAGAGAACTTCTTTTTTATCGTGTTTGCTATTTTGCCTTCTCACTGCGCCATCAGCATACTAATGGGGGGACGCCCGCCGCCTTCTTTTGAGGGTTGAGGCTCTGAAGCAGAGAGACTCCGTTGTTACCTTTAGCAGGCGCGCCATGTACAAATATCGCGACACTTGGTCGCCCCCTGTGCTCCACTTTGTGCCTCCCAGAGGCCACCTTATCAGTGGATTTGCATTCGGGATCTGTTGCATGTTGCCCCACCAATTCCCGACACAGCGGAATTTCAATTTTATTCCACTATCTCCCACATCCCGGAGGGTCTGCGCGATTCTTGTCTCTCTGCTTCTGCTGGCACTGACACCAAAAGCCAACAACCAGATGCAGCTCCAAATGCAGAAAATAAATTAAAATCTCACTGATCGCATTAACTTTTTTTCTTTTTCTTCAGCAGTCTCCATCACATTTGAGGCAAATTAGATCACAAATCCACACACAAATGACGCATCTATTTGGGATTACGGCGCACGATGGTGATCAAAATGATCTTGAAAATACGTTACATTTTCATAAATTAACTGTGAAAGCGCGCAAGAGATTGAATGTCATGCAGGTGAGTCAATTGAGCTATTTGCGGTGCTTAAATCTAAATTAATTCCCAAAATGCGACGCGAGAACTGTGGGCACGAATTATGGTCTAGAAAACGTCACATGACTCACGTTTCTACAATTCACGACACTTTCCAATGTTTATTTGATTGGAGAAATTAATTTAAATGCATTTTATTTAACAGGTAATGTGGGAGGACATTGTATATAGCAAACTTAACCTACATAGATTAATGCTCATGCTTTTCAACTATTATTACTAATACCTAACAACAATTGGTCATAATTAGTTCTTTCCAATAATAATCTAAAAAATTAAAATTCGGTCAAGCCGTTAACTCAATTAGTTGGTGTTCCACTTCGTGGCCTACTGATTTCTCGGGGTTGGGCATGCCCCTGTTCGTGGCCAACACCAAGTATTGTAATCGTCGGAAAAACCGACCACCTCAGATCGGGCTCAAACTTGGTATGAGCACGTTTTAGACATCCCACATTACGAAAATGGTGGTGGAAAATTTTTGATCCTTGCGCCAAACTTTGCCTTATAGCTCGAGAACGGTAACAGATAGAGACTTCCGGTTTGAAGTTTGTTATAGAAATGTGGGTGTAAAATTTCATTTTTTCGCATTTTCAAAATCCAAGATGGCCGCCGTCCGCCATTTTGAAATACCGTCAACCACTTCCCTTACAGCTAGAGGTCTGAAATTTTAGTATGTTGTAGAGCTCAGTGAGACGTTTTCATCGACAATTCATACTTGAAAATCGGTTAAGCGGTTCAGCATATATGGCGGCCTAAAGCAAAAAGTGTTTTTTCAATATAACTCGAGAACGGCTTGACCGATTTTGATCATCTTGGTATCAAATGAAAGGTATTGCGAAGCCCTACAACTGTCTAGAACATTCCAAGTTCCAAAAACGTCCACAAGAGGCGCTAAAAACAAAAACAAAAATTGCCTAACTTTAAGGGGCAATATCTCCGAATCCCCATTAGGCAAATCTTTTAAATTTTGATATGTTGTAGCCTGACTCAATATCTTTCACCAGTCCGAAAATGAAGAAAATCTATGTCGCCGTTTAGAAGATATGGCCATTTGAAAAGTTCTTGAATTTGAAAAGTTCTAAGAGCCATATCTCCTGAACTGCTTGTCCAATTTTGCTCAACTTGGTATCAAATTAAAGGTTTTGCAAAACTCTACAACTTTCTAGAACATCAGAAACCTCTAGAACTATTTCTTCAAGATAAAAAATGCCAAAAACTGTTTTGGTGAAACAAAAATCCGCCATTTTGTGTTCTAGTGGTGACCTTGAAATGTATCGAAACATATGTCAGATTATAGCTTATTTCAATACCTTTCCATAACTAGTCAAGAAATTTCTGTAGGTTTTATACATAGAACTTGAGATATGACCATTTTTATGCATCAAATTACTGAATTTTACAAAAAAAATCAACTTTGCCTACTAATACTGATCACAAATCGTATTATAACGCATAAACTAACTTCTATACGTTGTGGGACACCAACTCTTATAACTGGACGCGTTATGATTGACTTACTATTTTAAAGCCCATTTAATGCTCTTGTAACTCCCATAACTTTCAACATTTAAAGTTTTATAAGTTTTAGCATTGTATAATAATTTTATATAGTAATACAATCTCTGAAGGGATGAAAAAATCCAAGAGTTCCGTACCTTCCTCTTTTGAGGGGAACGTAGATGGCGCGCGGACTGGTGCAAATTCGGGGGTAAGCGAAATGCAAGGAGGACCTTCCTCCCATTCACAAGATCATTTGCTTTCGAGCGCTCATGGTGATCACTTGAAGGGCTGCATGAGCTGAGCGTTTTTTCTATATGGACTTTTTTCTATATGGACTTTTTTCTGTATGAACTTTTTTTTGTACCTACGATGAGTGGGTTGCAGAAGAGGTGCACAAAAAAGGGCTGAAGGAAGAAAAATGTACACGGAGTTGAGTTCAGATCTTGCAACATTTTTGGTTGTACATGAGTGGGAATGAACAGAAATACATTTTCTCTCCCTTTTGCACAATGAGATCTTCCAAAGTCTTGAAGAACACAAATTTTGTCTTTTCGAGCAAAATTCTGCCTCCAACACGCTAGCTCATTCGAGACGAGCTGATATTGCTACTAATGAATTTAAAATACTCAATATAAACTTTTATTTACTTTTTCTTTTAATTTTTTAGAAGTTTTTTCAATCTCTTTTTGAGTCAACTTTGAATCAAAAATTTACTTTTAAAGTTTAGTAAAATAATAATTTTGAAAACTCCGTGGAAATAAAAGAAAAAAAAAAGTTGATTAAAAAAAATTAATCAATATTTGGCTATATCAGGATAATATAAATTCTATTTGTCGGTCGCATATAGCCCTAGATGTTGCGCGCTGTGAAAAGTGCACATAGTGATGATGATGATCTATTTGTCGGTTTAACGAACAAAATAAACACAACTTTTTTTTTTTCAGCGATGTTTCGGCATATTTTTTGTCGCATCTTTAGGATTTATAAGTGTGAAATCGTATGGATTATGGGACAGAAAACTTTATATAATAAATAATTAGAAAAAATTGGGCTCACGATCTGATGTCTGGGGCTGGGGCAAATTAAGTCAATTTGCATATATGTTTCTCTGCAGGATTACCGAAAGGCAAGATATTTTCCTCGATAGGTCAATCTTACGATATTTTTGTCCTACAATTTTTTAGGCCATTTGAGGGAATATGAGTTTTTGAACTTTTCCTATCTTTCCACTTTTGCTTTTCGTGAAAGTCGACGGATAAATATAGTCACCGGTGGGGTAAATTAAGTTGATGGTATTTTCCGGCTTTGGAAATGATTTTTCACCTAAGATATTAATTGCATTCTCTAATCTAACCTCTCGTCTGTTAATCCGTTACAAATCCATGATGTTCTAACCACTAAAACAGAGAATTATACAAATTTATTAACCATGACATTTTTCGAATGGACAGCTAGAAAATACCTATCTATATAATAAAGAAAGGTCTGTTTGTTGGTAATCGTCCTGTCTGTACAGCTATACAAATCTACACCGTTTGTCCGATCGCGATGTTTGGCACAGAGGCTCCCTATATCAGGCGGTTTCGAGTGGCCGTATTCATTTCCCTCCAAACTCTCTTCAAGTAGCCCAATTTTTAGCTATTTTTTACCAATATTTTAGGAATTCTTTTGAATCTCTATTCATTAATATGTTCCGCCACAATTAATTTTTATCAAAAACTTGCGCGAAGTGAGGCGAGGTAAATTGGAACGAAGCGACTCCATACTGTTTACATTACTGACTGAATTCGCCACAAGTGACATGTCCAGGTTAAAAAAATTATACAAAGAAATCCCTTTAAGTTAGTTAAAAACACTCATGCGTTTCGTATTATAAACTACCCAGCTAGTGAAGAAATATTGAAAAGGCGTTAAAATAAAAATATTTAAGAATACATAATTCTTTCTTAACACTCTAAAAGTACTTTTGGAGGCCTCAAAAAATTTTTTGTATATTCTTAAAAATGATCTGACTATCTTTTCAACATAATGATGCAGTCGATGTTCTGCTTCAAATATCTCAATTATGAATCCTAAATTCCGAGCAACAAAAAATCACAGCTAATATGCCGAAACATCGCTGAAAATAATAAAAAGTTTTGTTCATAGAATAGAAAATAGAATTTCTTTTATTCTATTATTTTTTAATAGAAAAAATTTCTGTTATTCTGGTGTAGCCAAATATTTATTAATTATCTTATTTTAATCAATTCAATTTCATTTTTTAAATAATTATTTAAAAAAAAAGTTTTTTTTTCAAAACTTTTCCACGGAGTTTTCAAAATTATTATTTTACTAAACTTTAAAAGTAAATTTTTGATTCAAAGTTGACTCAAAAAGAGATTGAAAAAACTTCTAAAAAATTAAAAGAAAAAGTAAATAAAAGTTTATATTGAGTATTTTAAATTCATTAGTAGCAATATCAGCTCGTCTCGAATGAGCTAGCGTGTTGGATGCAGAATTTTGCTCGAAAAGACAAAATTTGTGTTCTTCAAGACTTTGGAAGATCTCATTGTGCAAAAGGGAGAGAAAATGTATTTCTGTTCATTCCCACTCATGTACAACCAAAAATGTTGCAAGATCTGAACTCAACTCCGTGTACATTTTTCTTCCTTCAGCCCTTTTTTGTGCACCTCTTCTGCAACCCACTCATCGTAGGTACAAAAAAAAGTTCATATAGAAAAAAGTCCATATAGAAAAAAGTCCATATAGAAAAAACGCTCAGCTCATGCAGCCCTTCAAGTGATCACCATGAGCGCTCGAAAGCAAATGATCTTGTGAATGGGAGGAAGGTCCTCCTTGCATTTCGCTTACCCCCAAATTTCCTTAAAAAGACCTCATGCGCCATCTACCTTCCCCTCAAATGAGGAAGGGCCGAAACGATTTTGGCACTTTCGCCCTTCTTTGTAATACTATGTGTAGATAGCAAAGGTTTTAGGTATTAGAGGATTGAAAAAGGCCTTAAAAGGTCCGAATTGGTCCACGTACCAAGTATTTAAAAATTTCTTATTTTTTTCTTTAATCTTCCTTCAATAATTGATTTTCTTCTCTTAATTTATTCTTCTTTTGCTCCTTAATAAAATTCTCCGATTTTTTTCCTCCCGAAACTGACCTCGTTTGCTCTTTGGCTCTCTGCTGCATTGTGCACCATGTCCGCGCCTGCGGAATTATTTGAAATTACATAAATTGGGATTGACGTGGATAAATGAGGATGAATTTGGAGCATATGGCGCTCCCTGAGAGCCCCCACCGTCGTATATATTCCCTGACGATTTCACAAAAGGCAAACCACGTCAATGCAATTTCTCTCATGGCACAGGAAGCCCCGTACTTGCCCCATTCCACTCTAGCAGCGCTCAGCAGGAGGACACGGAAGATTGATTTGATGTGCAGAGCAGTGAACAGCAATAATTAATATGTTTGAATTAATGGAGTCTGTCTTGACTTTTCTGGCTTCTTTGTTGCGGTCAATGATGATTGCTCGTGTTTGTGGGGAGAAAATTCTAAAAGGAGTTTCAACCCTTTCTAGACAGATTGGCGGGAGGTGGTGATGGGCCAAGCCCACCCTTGAAGTTTGCATTTTAACTTGATTGCAATTCCACTTAAGTGACCCAACGCGTGCTTGAATATTTCTCCATTTTGATGCCACATTCGCGCAAAGTAAGGGCCTGTCAGCACAGTTGGTGGTTTTGTAAACATTCAACGATGGGAAATCATTTTTTACCGCCAAAAATTTCCCGGGCGCACCATGGCGCGACAGACAGGAAAATTAATGATGGTGGTGCGTCACAAAAAGGGAGCCCGAGAAAAGAATTAAAGTGAAAATAATGCAATAAATTTCCACTTGACGCGCAGCACTGCAGGATGGAGATAGCGCCGAGGGAATGAATTGAACGCGATGGCAAATAATTAGCAGAATGGATATTCAAACAATGCCCAAATCATCTTTCACTTGACGACATGCGTCCTCTCTATCATTGACTTCCAAGAAGGACAATTTTATGCCCTTTTGGGACTCAGAGCTTTTTCAATTAACATCCCATTCATGGACCCTCCCCCCCAGCCACCCTCCCGAGCAAGAAGAAAAGTTGAATTAGGGATGGAAGACAATCTATCAGATTTTCCCGAAAATTTTTCATACCAATTCAATTTCATTCTCTCATCGCCTTTCTGCCTTTCTGATGTATTCGAAGGCACCAGACTATGAAATCCCTTTTTGCGCAACTTTCTCCACTCACTTCTCGCTTAATCCCTCTTGAGAAAAGTTTCTCCTCTTCCTGCGTGCTAGAGTGGCTTTTGCTTAGTTTTTGACGGTAAATGCGGGTGACGGGAAAGAAGCGAAGCTACCATCACCTAGCTCTAAAGGTGTTTTCCAGGATATTTGAAGTGTACCCACCGCTAATGAATTTATTGGAGAACTTTTGAATTAAGCAACAAGTCCTCAAATTAATATTTAAAACTAATCCCAAACACATAAGTTGGGAAACTACAGCCACTCATTCAAAAGACTCTCATACCTTTCACGTTAAAAGTTATACCTTCGTTTGTTCTTTCATAAGTTTTTGATATTTTGCAGTTTGACGTGATTGTTTGGAGAATTTATGTTGAACTTTTTGAAATTTTAGAATAATTCTACGAATTAATTGAAAACAATTCATCTAGAACTAAGCTTACTTTGACTTTCACGAGAATTTTATTAGAAGTTCATAAAAATCTTCGTCAATTAATTTGCGATGGAACTTCTTCTGAGAATTGCAAAACAAGTCATATTTAGCAGTGGAGGCGCCTGGTGCAATATGTTCGATGGAGATAAGCGATCCATCCATCACCGTTTGGGTCCTGATGATCAATATAGGTTTTCTTAAGAGACGGATTTTCGGTCTCAAGCTCGGCTTATTAAATTTTAATCAAGATCAACGTTTCGGACTATATTTCCCTGTGAACCCAACATTGAACTCGTTTGCGAAGTGCAATGAACTCCGCTTTTGCTGGTAAACCCACTAATACCCGGAAATGGGATCAAGAGACTCCACCGTTCAATATGTCATGGTTAAACAGCCAGCAAATGCGGAACAAAATACGACGAGGTGGGATGAAGTGAATTTATGCAGATTCAGAATCACTGAAAGTCAGAAGAATTCACCCCACAATGTAACCCCTAAATTTTATTACAGAGACATCCCACGTCACTTCTTATCCCATTTAGATGGCGCATTTAAGCCTCGGGAGGGCGGTTGGCGTTGGGATTGTGTGCATGTCACTTTGAAGGGGGTGGAACGGGGCGAAATGCAACGGGTGGGGTGACTTTTGAAAATTTATCATAACCGCTAAAGCATCCACATTTCTCTTATTCAACGCGCGGCATTAGGAGAGAGGAGGTTTATATTGCACCAAGCACAAATTTAGAGGAATTCGTGACATAATAACTGCTGGTTTTGTACAAATAGATGGAGATGGCATATTTCACAGGGTTTGTGTGGCGGGGAAATAATTCAAAAGGATGTGGGTGGAAAGTGCTGATGTGTACCCACCATGCCTCTTGTGAGCTATAAAATCAACTAATGGTACTGCAAAAGGACCCTCTCAGTGGTTTTAAATTGTTAAATCAAGCATGAAAATATATCCATGTTTTCCGACAATTTATTTCCTCTTGTGGACACCGCGTGTTAAGGGGTGGAGGAGCATTGAAACTTGACGGTGGGTGGGAAAAAAAGAAAAGGAAAAAGATTGAATCTATAATTTTTGTATTTTTCTCCATGGATATTGAGGCCATTTTCCTTAAGTATGTTGTAAAGCTAAGCGAAGCCTTTTCATCGATAACTTATACTTAAAAATCGGTCAAGCCGTTTAGTAAATGTGGCTGCCGAAACAAAAATATTTTATCTTTATAATTAGAACGGTCGCACTGATTTTGTTCTAGATGAATTTGAATTAAATATTTTAAAAATTTGTAATAATTGAAAGAGGCGTTAAAATTCAAAACAAATTAAGAAAAAGCTTCAAAAGTACCTTTAACTAAAAATTAAAAAAAAAAAACAAAGCTTGACAATTAAATATTTATAAAGTTTCTTTTGAAAAAAGAAAATGTTTTTTCCAGGGGTTGTTTACCTGAATGCAATTATTTGTATATTCGGAATGATTTACCAAAGAAATCAAAATATTGCTTTTCAGCCTGAAAATGGCTCAGACTGAGGAGAAGAAGCCAGAAAAATATTTAATTCAATCATAAGAGGACTAAAAAGCCGAGTAGTAAATTCAACCCGAAACATGA
Organism: Lutzomyia longipalpis; assembly: GCF_024334085.1. NCBI lineage: Eukaryota > Metazoa > Arthropoda > Insecta > Diptera > Psychodidae > Lutzomyia > Lutzomyia longipalpis. The sequence continues at coordinate 22,812,248 of NC_074710.1, read as the reverse complement.
TAAATTCAAGCCTAAAAAAAAGACTAAATTCAGGCCTAAATTTTTCCAGACCTAAAAAGGTAGAGATTGAGGAACAAAAGCTTAAACAAATTGTAATTCAAGCCTAGAAAGGACAAAAATTAATAATTTCAACCCGAAATGTATTAATTCAAGCCTAAAAGTATTATTTGGTTTTCAGCCCTAAAAAAACAGTCTTCAGTCTGAAAGAGCTTAAAAAAATATTTAAATAAAGCCTAAAAGGGGTTAAAATTAAGGCCTAAAAAGTAGGAAATCCAAACCGAAAAGGGCTAAGTTTTTTTCGAAATATTCAGATCTTCGTAACTATTCGAATGATTTTCCATAATAATTACCGCATGTGATTTTCTTAAGTCCGCAAGATGTAGGACAGGTGTATATTAGGTATGATTTTTAGTAACTCATAATTGTTGCCAATGAAAACTCCATCGACTTCGGTCTGTCTAGACCCAAAAAACTATAGTTTAAAACAGATCTTTATCGTACATTGTGCCTCATTCAATAAGTCTACACACACACCCTATAGCAGAATTTCGCGATAAGAGTCATCCTTTATTGGGGAAGGCCATATTTTATTGCTTTGAATGGCAGAATGAACGTTCTCTGACATTTATTTAAGAGTCTATGTCGCGGAGTAGGAGGACCACATAAACCACATTTTGCTGTGGAGGATACCCCTTGATTGTTTACAATGCGCGAATGTTGCTGCAAAATTGGCTCTTGCTTGTGAGCTTCTGTAACGTCATCAAATAGTAATTCATCTGCAAGTTTGAGCCCCCACGAGGAAGCCGCCCTTGTGTGTGTCTCTTCTCTCGCTGTATCGATGGAGGAAATAAATCGATTGTAAACCACCCTCCATCCCCCTGCAACCAGCCTTGTTGCCATGCAGATCGCGGAATTTCATATTATTGTGTAATATGTCTTCTATGGCTTTTCCCATGTCATGTAACATACCCAACCACCTCCCTTTAGTTATATTTACTCTGTGTTCCTTTAGCTTCAGGAATGTCACATTCCACTGTCTCTAGGGAGGAAGGGTGGATGGGATGGGGGGTTGAAGCCAAATGTATCCCATTGGGGGTTGAAAGTCGCTGGTCTAACGGCATCCACACGGTCCTCTCGTAAAATGAGCTATATATACGGAAGCACTGGGGAGTGGAAAATTTTTATGGGCCTTCTTTTCACCCCCTGCACGCCCCCCCCCCTCCGCAAAACGCGCTTGACATATTTGGGAGAAAATAACTTGAGACAGCAGGCAGAGTTTAAGGATTTTTATGATGACTAATTTAGTCGCTTGTTTAAAATGATAAAGACATAAAAAAGCCTGCGTGTGGAGGCTTTTTTTTCATTCCCTTCTCCTCCCCTTTCCCCCTTCCCCCCTTAAAATTCCATGAAAGATCCGTCCACCGAGTTATGTTTAATGTTTCACTGGATTTCGTTTTTCATCCTCATTCCGCGCAAAGAGTCGGCTGCAAAAACACATCTCGGTGTCTTTGGGGCAGCAACAGCCATCAATCCACTTTCATTATTGCCAAAAAAAAGAGAGAAGATGACATACATATAAAGGCGGCAGCAATAAAATTGCACAAAATTTCCGAAAAGGCAGAAAAAATGAAATTAATAAAAAAAAACGATGGGCGTCACTTTTATTGCTTTTCTAGAGAATCATGCTGAAGCGGACAAAAAAAATATGCTCCATAAAAGCCCACACATTCCACGTAAACCCCTTTCCATGCGGCGCGAGAGAACCCCCCGAAAAAAGGCCACAAAATTACATTTGGAGTTTGATATCCAATTTAATTAATTGACCGCGAATAATTCGCGAATGGAATTTCCTGCTGTTGGCTGAATTAATTCAATTGATATGCCACATTCAGGCGATAGAGCAGAAGAGTTGCCAAATTTAATTACTCCACCAACTTCCAGTGATGATGAAAAAAAATCTCATCGCTCTCAACTTCTTCACTGAGCTCCCATTATGTATAACTTTATAAGAATATATTCCTCTCACATCGCTCGTCGAGGCAATTTGAATGATTTTTCGCTCAAGACGGGATGATTTGTAAGTTGTCTGCACATGTGAGGAGATTTTTTCTTCACTTATTCTTTTTTGAACTTTTTGAATTGATTTCTTTTATGAAGTCCAGATTGAGACATAATCCCCATTTAATGATCCCCAGGCGAGAGCAGTTTGGTTCTTGTGCACACAAAAAAATCAACCAAAATAATAAGGGGGGTATTCATTCGGGAGTTAAGTGTTGAATTTATTTAAATATTTTTATAGTTAATAGTTTTTTTTAAGTATGTTGTTAACAAGGAGTAAAGAGAATTAGATTAAAAGGATGCTTATATGCCGAATTTTTCAATTATTTTAGCGAATTATCTGAATCTTGATGAATATTCCGAATCTAGACGAATAATCCGAATTTTCTTGATGAATGATCCGAAGATTTCCGAATATACGAATCTTGGCTAATGGTCTTAATCTTGACGAAAAACTCTAATCTTCTAGACGACTAGTTCTAAACTTCTTGACGAATGATCTGAATTTTGCCTAATGGTCCTAATCTTGACGAATAATCCGATCTTGACGAAAAATCCGAAAATATAAGACGACTAGTACTAAACTTCTTGACGAATGATCTGAATTTTGCCTAATGGTCCTAATCTTGACGAATAATCCGAAGATTCGAATCTTGGCTAATGGTCTTAATCTTGACGAATAATCCGAATATCCTAGATGAGTAGCTCTGAACTGCTTGAATAAAGAACCGGAATTTTCGTTAATGGTCCTAATCTTGACGAATAATCCGAAAATTTTAGAAGACTAGTACTAAACTTCTTGACAAATAATCTGAATCTTATCTAATGGTCCGAATTTCATACAAATAATATTCGGATTATTCGTTAAGATTCGGACCATTAGCCAATTCGGACCATTCGTTATCTTAGGATTCTTCCTCAAGATTAGGAATATTAACCAAGATTCGGATTATTTATCAAGAATTTTAGAACTATTCCTCTAAAATATTCGGATTATTCGTCAAGATTCTGATTCTTTTTTGGCATTTCGGAGGTTTTATTCGCATTTTAAACATTCCGATTGTATTTTTTAAAGTATTCTAAACTATTTAATTACATTTAGAACGTTTAAAATACATTTTTTGATTCTTTCGTTCAATTTTTAAATTCTTTAACGATTTTTTTTGAACTTTTGATTGTTTGATTCGATTATTTTTAAACATTTTCTTTCAAATTGAACCCTTATGAGAGTCGAATCTAACCTCTGAAACTTTGGATTGATTAGCCCCTCTACAGAGATTCAAGTGATACGAATGATACAACAGAAATACACGTCTCATCGTCATCTCAATCGTTCTCACATCCGGCAAAAATGTATCGGCATGAAACAACTTTGCAATCATTTAGCAACTCCCCATTGTTATTAAAGGGGGATATCGTGTGTACCAAGTGGAGAAAAAACTTTTATAGCGCCCCATTACATTTAATGACTGTCCAAAAGAGTTAAAGATTTATTTATTTATTTAAAGGTAATGCCCAAAGGGAATTCAGAGGAATGCAATAAGACTCTTTGAAATGTTTTTTTTTTAGTTTCTCTGAGAATTCTAAATTTAGTTTGTTTCTCAATTAACCATTTCCATTTAAATGGATAAATTCTTGTTTTTCATTGGTTTCTGGTTTCTATAACAATACTTTTGTCTAAAAGAGGATATTTTGAGGATATATGTGAGAGAAAATACATAATAAACTCGGAAAACGAAACATTGTTGAGTATTTATAGGTTTCTAGGTATAAGAAAACCAGCTAAAGGGCTAAGAATTCTTGGAAACTTTCTCAAAATATTTCTTTTTGTTATTAAAGAAAAAAATTAAGGATTTTTTCCTTTCTTTGTTAAGGAACTTCGAAGATTTTATCCCTTTCATCAGGTCCACGGAAAAGTTTTCAAAAATAACAAAACACACTATGAAACATAAGCGTGAATGTTTCATGTATTTAAAGAGACAAACACACAATGGTGACGTCATTGTTAGCATTTTTAGACAAATCTTTTATGGCTTTTATTATCAGTTGATGTAATTTTCTCAATAATTTATTATAAGAAGATTTTAAAGCCAAATTGTTGATCTAAATTCAGCAAAAATAGCTATAAAAATCCTTAATTAAGGAACATACAATAATGTGCTGATGTGCACAGCAAATTGCTCTCTTTCTTTTCATCCTTATGGCATATACCAGGCGTCTTTTTCACAAGAATTTTCTTTTATATCCTTTCAATATATGTATCTATACGTTATGTATATACTGACCACAGGAGAGGAATCATCTGTTGTTTTATCTAAAAGAGAGAAAAGGAAAAAAGAGGAAATTCCAACAGTGGGAAAATTATATGAAATGAAGAAAGCAATAAAGTGAAAAATCAGCAATAATGCCGCAATTTCCTTCCATCTATAAATCGATTAGTGGAGATGAATTGTGGCGGTGTTGTAGCTCACGAACATCCCAACCCTATAAATTGACTGACTACCACGGTTAGAGAGGAGGAGGGGGTGCAAGCACAAGGCCATTTCTCCGTACCTTTAACCCCCCGGAGGAATCTTCTTCATTGGCTCTCTCCATCGTATCCATCATTTTACAGAGAAATTCTTCCGTTTCCTTCCCGGAGTACGGGAATCGTTCAATTGGGCAAAAGAAGGATGAGTTTCTTTTTATTTTCCATTCGAGACATGAGACCTTACTATGTACATATATATGTGGGAAATAGAACACCAAATCAATAAATTTGTAAGGTGAATTTCTGAGGTTCATATGAGGACGAAAAGGTCGACCACCCATTGCGGCAAGAGCCAGAGGGGGGAAGCATGAGTTAACAATGTGAGAGGTTGTTGTGGAATTTTGTAAAGTCATTGAGGGGTTAAGCAGCAGCAGCGAATCGATTTGATATATATTTTGGGTGTTTCAAAATAATAAACCTGCCCCAAACTCCCTTGAGAATTTTCCCCACACGCTCTCATTGTATTCTCATTCGGCGCAAAAGAACTTTCAAGGAGGCTTCCCTCTGGCCACCCCCGTCGCCCCACAAATGCCGTCAATCAACAAGGAAACACACAGAGTCATCTAAGCAAAGAGGGTGAAATTATTAGGGTGGAAATTGATGTTTTATTCCTTTTGCCGGAAAAAAAAAAGAAAATTATTGTATGTGTGATTATGATGAGCAAACAGGTGAGGCCTGAGAAATTTTGATATAGGTACTAACTATATATGAGCAGAAGAAAGCTCAGACTGATAAAATGGGCAGTATGTGTGAAAGACTTCCGTATGAAAAAGATAAAGTATTATTTTAACAACAAATTGTGATTTTTGTTTTATATTTCCTTTATTGCATGAAACATGTGCGTTGATGTTTCATCGATGAATTAACCTTTTTATGGCCATATGAAACAAAAAAAATTTAAGTATTCGATATTTTTATTAACGAAATTTATAAAATGGTTGCTCTTAAAATAATATTTCTGCCCTAAAATTACAAAACACGGTATTAAAAGATTTTTTATAAATTCATAAATGAAATTTCCAACATTAAAAAAATAAATATTAAACTTTTGAAATGTCAAACTTAAACAACAAACATTAAATGTTAGAAATGATTGTCAAACATTAGAAAAAGTCATAAAACGTTAAATAAACGTGGAATCTTAGAAAATATACGTCGAAGGTTAAAATAATCTTGTAATGAACGTAAAGTCCTAGAAAAAGAAACGTCAAACGTTAAAAAATTATCGTTTAACGTTAAAAAAAGCGCCAAAATGTTAAAAAGAACGTCAAATGTTAGAAAGGAAAAGTCAATCTGAAAGCAAATGTCAAACGTTAGAAAAGAAATGTCAAACGCTTCTCTAGAAGTGTCAGGTCGTTTTCTAAAAACAGCTCTATCTATTTCACAATTAAAATTTACTAAGAATGTTTTTTAGCGGCGAAACTCATGTCTAGAATTAGCTAAACCCTTACATTTGAACCTTAGTGCAAAGTTCTACTAAATTGAATAAAGAATAAATTTAATTTTCCATTGCCTAAATAATGCGGAAAACTGTCTGTTTCACATTTGAATAAATCAAGGAACAAACTGTATACTAAAAAGTGAATTTAAAGCTCATATAATAAAATCTTTCTAACATCAGATTTGCACTAAAATTTGAAAATAAACTAAATTGTAGTAATTAAAAACATTTAAGCGTCATTCCCCATTAGCTTCTCCTGCTTCATAATAAGAACGTAATCAGTTTGCCTTCATATCTCAAACACCTGTTCCTTCCTTCGCTGTTCCATGGAGCATGGCTGGAGGTTTTAATGACAGCGTCAAAGTTATGATCTCTAAAATCTGATAGTTAAATTCCTTGTAAAATTAATTGCAAAATGCCGCTAAAGAATCACTTTCCGTCTCTCTGCTGTTGTACCTACCCTCGCATTGTGTGACACATTGGATTGACGAGGAGACGATACGTTCTGGGGGCTTCCTGCCACAGGCTCAAGGACAACCCTCAGTGTGTTAGAGGGGGTGGAGGTAAATAAATAAAATGGCTATAAAGCCAAAAGCAGCAGAAGCAGCATTGAGTCTGCAGTCACATAATTTAGTTTGGCTTGTTCACGATTTATCTGACAGCCATAAATTCGCATCTGGATTTATGGTGGGAATATATATTTGAACAATTAGCTCCCAAGGATTCTCATGTTGCCACCCTCCTCCCACTCACACGGTGCGTGTGTGCCTCTATATATTAGAGGGTGGCATGTAGTTAACACCTCTCAGCAGCCCCCATATGTGTTTACACACTCTCAAATCAAGGAGATTGTGTGTGTGTGTAGTGTCTTGTTGGAGGATACCTTACCTTCAATTGATAACACAACACACGTATCCTTTTAAGATCCTGCCTGTATGGGGGTAAAGGGGATGCCTAAAAGGCTTATTGATAAACATACTTAATGTTAAAGGACTAGACGTGAAATTACCCTTGAAAGGAAGCATTTACTGGGGAACTTAAGAGATTTTTTATTAAAATTTAATCTAATAGTTTTGTCTTCTGCTCTAGATCTCATATTTAAACGGAGTTCTTTAAAAGGACTCTTTAGGTCAAGGGATATTTATCTACCGAATATTTCGATTTTGTTTGGCGAATCATCCGAAAATTGGTAAATCTCAATATTTCCTTCATATAAAAACCCCTTTAATTTGTTCTTTTTAGGTTCGAATTTAGTAGCTTTTCAACGTTTTTCTTTTTCATTTTGAAATTTTTTAGAACTGAAAATCTTAAAAACTTCTTTTCGGGTTGAATTGAAGCACTTTCAGATTTTTATTTAGTATATTTCGAGGGCTAAACAATAAAAAGTCGTAAGTCGGTTAGGGTGCTTAACAGACTTACGACCCTTAATTATTTAGCCCTCGATTTTAGGTTTTAATTTATTCTTTTCTAGGATTGAATTTGGTACTTTTTAGGGTTTAATTTAGAACTGTTTTTAGGCTTCGATGAAGAACTTTTTCAAGCTCTTTGTCTTCAATCTGAGCCTTTTTAGTACTAGAAGCAATATAAAATTTTCAATGTATTTTTTCCGACGTTTTTCATCAATAACTTTAAGTCCGGGTTTTAAAAAAAAATTAAAAGTTTTTATTAAGAAAGTTTAAAATTATAAAATTTTCAGCTTGAAATTAGTACTTTTCAATCTTAAATTGAGAACTTTTTCAATTTTTTTTTCTTTAATCTGAACCTCTTTAGGACTGAGGACTGATAAACTTTTTTTTTGGTTTAAATTTATTATTTTCTAGACTTAAATGAAGTACCTTTCAAGTATTTTTTCTCCTAAATTTCAGTTTCTTCAGGACTAAAATGCGATTAACTTTTTTCGGCATTAAATCAGTATTTTTAAGCTTTAATTTAGAACTTTAAAAGCTTTTATGACTTAAAAAATTATGTTTATCTGCCAATTATTTTAATTCTTTTATGCAAATCATTCTCCTTAATAAACATCCATTGCTTTTAGGCCCTTTAGGTCCTTTAGGTACACAACGAATTCATAACTCCTTTAAAAATATAATTTGAGTGTAATAAAATTCATTTTCATTGCGATTTCTTTGCGCTTTTTGCAATTTCAACCACTAGTAGTTCAAGCAGTAATAGTTTTTATTTTTATTAGCTCTTCCCCTCGTGTTTAAGAACATTTACTTAATGTTTATTCACATACACGAGAAAAAATAAACATTTCGAGTGCGGTAGCTCTGAATTTGATGTTTCTCTCGAGGCACCCCCTTCATGGGTGAAATATAAACCCCAAACATAAATCCCCCAAAGTGAATTAGTGGAGCCACGTAAGAGACTTTTATGGCCCTTTAGTTGGCAACTGCAAATACATGGCAACTGGTTAACAAGTGGCTGGTTGGAGTGTGGAAACTCCCGTAAAGGCACCCACATGGCCTTTTCTTTACAATTTCGTTGAGCTTTTTTGAAATGGAAAACTTTCATCTTTTGCAGTCAGAGGTTGCGGAGAAGAGGGGAGGCTTGGCAGTTGAAGGAGCTTTTGCCGGGATGGAAGAGGTTACAGGGGGTCAATCAGGATGACTTTTGCATGACCTGGAAGTCAATATGGTGTTGTCTTACGACGAGAGGAAGCTGCTCTCGAAAAGACGTGTCAATTAATTTGAGGCGCTCAGTGCTCATCGACATTTGCAGAGGGGGGTGGCAGGGGTGGTATGATAGTGAGGCTCAAGCAGAGGGCTGGCAAAATGAGGGGAGCGGGGCGCTTCAGCCCTGAGGCAGTGTTTGTTCAATTTGAGAGGGCTGGCAGTCAATATTGAGATGGGAGATTGCTGGTAAATAGCAATGAGTTGCCAGGATAACCAAAGTGGTTCGCAGATATAGCTCAACATTGGTGACACAGTCACGTTCACTGAATTCCCGAATTTATTTGCACACAATAAAATTGGCTTAAACAAATAAAAGCGAAGAATATTAATTGGAATTTAATTTCCAATTTCGCCCCTTTCCCCCACCCTTTGTTCTGCCTTTTCCCCATCCCCCGTTGCCGCTATCTGATTGCCCTACATTCATGCCCCAGGAGAAGAAGGGGAAATCCATTGAGAAAGTATTGCAACCACCCACCCTCTCAAGAAGTTATCAATGGGGGTGGATAAAGAAAGAGAAAAGCAAGACCATTTTTCTCCCCGTAAGCACCCCACCATTTGTCTTTCTCATTTGATAGCCAACCACCCTCCTCCTCTTCCATGTAGGTATGTGTGTGTCCCTTTTCTCACACACAAAAGGAAAGTTAAAACACCCCCGCTGGGAGGGCTGAGGGGTGGATAAATAGCTCGAATTCCCCTTCATGTCGTGAGCGGAATAAAAAAGGCACCCCCTTCGGTGGAACGACTGTGTGTGATAGTAAAAGCTAATGGTGGTGCATTGAATTGGTCCAAAAGGCAGATCATCCCCAAAAACACCTTCCTCAACCTCTCTGCCCTCTCCCCTCCACTCCCCCCCATCGCACCTCTAAAGCCATGAGCATGGTATCACGTTTTATTTCGCATTCGTGTGTTTTAAAAGTCAAAAAAGAAGAGGATAAAAGCTATACAAGCTACACCGTGGGGGTTAATAGGAGTTCAGGGGTGATTACGGGGATTGTGCCCCATCTCACAACTCTCTCAAGTACTTACATCACCAACTCAACACGTTTGTGAGCATTAAAACAGCGTTGATAGCCTGAGCAGTGTTTTTTCCACTTAACAAGATACAATTTTTTCTGCAAATAAATTTAATAAAAATTTCCTTCCAAATTAGGTCAAAAGGAATAATAAAATTGTTTACGGACTGAAATAATGAAGGGAATTATCGAGAGTTTTAAATGGAAGGTTAAACGTTAAGATTAAATATGAATTTTCAAACGTTGGGGAAAGACAGGCGTATTGAATCTTACTTAAATTTCATACAACGTCATTATAAATAAAATGACAGACGTTAAAATAAACGTCAAACTGTAAAAATTAACATCAAACGTTAGAAATCATCCCTTAAAGTTAAAAAAAAAAAACGCTAAACGCAAGAAAAAACGTTTAATGTTTAACATTAAACGTCAAACGCTACAATTGAAACTTCAAACATTAAAATAAATGTCAAATACTAGAAACGTCAAACCTTTAAAATGGAACGTTAACACGAATTTTTAAACAACTGAAATTTAAATTTCCTACAACGTCCTAAAAAATAAAATGACAAAGTTAGAACAAACCTCAAATTGTAGAAATTAACAGCAAACGTAAGAAATCATCCCCTAACATTTAAAAAAACAAGAAGATACATCAAAAGTTTGAAATAAAACGTCAAACGCTACAAATGAAACTTCAAACATTAGAATAAATGTCAAAAATATTGGAAAGTTAAAGTCAAACGAATTGTGAAACGTTAGGTAAGGATGGGTCCAGTGGGTTTTTTTCAAAATGTCCCCATAATTTTTTTTAATGACATGGCAGATGTAAAAAAAAAGGTCAAAATTATAAACAAAACGTCAAACGTCAGGAATGAAATGTCAAATGTCAGAAAAACGTTAAATGCTACTAATGAAAGTTAAAACATTAACTGTTATAAATGTTAGAAAGTCAACGTTATAAACGAATTGTTAAACATTAAAGAAGGATGGTCCCTTAAGATTCGTTTCAAAATTTACCAATAATAAAATATCTTTATAAATGACATGACAGTTGTAAAAATAAACGTCGAAATTACAAACAACACGTCAAATATTAGAAACAAAACGTCAAACGTTAGAAATAAAATGTCAAACGTCATTCTAATGTTTGAATGAAACTTCAAACATTAGAATAAATGTCAAAGGGAACGTCAAATAAAAATGAATTGTCAAACGAATAAAAAAAAACGTCAAACAATATAGAAATGTCAAATGTTACACTGTCACAAACAAATTATCAAATGCCCCTACTTCAAATTCAATACCAATGAAATTGCAAAAATTACCTCAGAAAATTATTCAAAACAGAAGATTTAACATGATTTATTCACCCCCTGGAAGTTTTACTTCCATTACACCGACAATATTATTTCAGCGAGCACTTCTTTGCGGTTTTTGAAAGTTTTGCTTGGATGTGTTTATTGCATTCCCGGATGAATTGCAATTAGTCTTAAAGATCACAAAAACTTAATTAAAACATCGTCCTTCATTGAATGAATTTTCTCATGCTGCACTAACTTTTCTGGCGATGTTTTCATGTGTTTTTCTCATAATTAATTAAATTTTATGCGAAAAAGGATTTTGATGAATAACATTTGATTACAACGAGCAAGTTTATAAGGAAAAATGGAGAAAATGACCTCATAATAGCGATTTTTGTCTCTTTCGATGAATGAAGCATATGCTTCAGTGTTTTGGCGGTTAATTTTGACATTTTGAAATATTTTTTTTTACAAATGAATGAAGTTTATAGGGAAATTCTTTATTTATCAAACTCCTTCGTTAAAATGGTGAGAAATTAATTAGAAAACAAACTCACCTTGTTTTGCTTTAAAAGCATTTCATTGTTCCGGTTAGGGTTGCAGGTGGAAAAGCTCCTCAACACCCTTTATGACCACAAGAATTCTATTCAGGTGGATATATTTTCGAGTGTATTTGAAAGCTCGCTTAATTGGAACATAAAAATTGAATTCTAAACCACTCCCCGGAAAGCCATATGGTGGTCAAACAAAAAGGTAAATTCATTTTGGGGTTGGCACCACATCGATAAATGCATGAGAGGTCATGCTGCTGCTGAAAAAGCTTCTGAAGCAATTTTGCTTTTGTGCTGCACGTTTTTGGCGGGAATTGTGTGTTGAAAGTAAAATAATGGCGTGCTCTAATTAATTACCCTGTGTGCAACATTGCCATTGTTTTTCCATGATTGCTTCTTGCGCCTCACCCCCGCCATGAGGAACATGTCAAAATAATAAACGCAGAAGAGAAAATTAATTGGGGACAAACATTTTCAACATGTGGACTTTCCAGTACGCCCCACCTGCGCTAAAAGAACTCCCGGAAAAAGACACGGAAAAGTAATAACAAATTAACAATTAATGATGCCAACGGTGATGGTTCAAGCCAGTGGGTGGGTTGTAGCTCTTGTTGCAGAGGGATAAAAAAATCTATTATTGATGATGATTGCCGTGAGTCACGACGATGGGTTACTTTGGGGCAGGGGGAGGGGGTGGTTGAACGTCTGACCGACATGTGACACCTTCGTCACCTATTAACCAACCCCCGTGCAGGCCCATCCCGCCCATTGGGACGAATCTACCCCTCATCAACCTCGTCGTGTTTGTGTGGTACCCTCACTGTGCCCGTACAAATGTCAATAATATATACAAATAAATTAAATCAATATTAATTGACGTCTTGTTGATTTTTCGCTAATTACACAAAATACTCCCCGTTCCAGCGGGGGAGGGGGTTCAACTGCAACTACCACATAGCACGCACATCAATTTCCAAAATAATATTAATTTTATTGACACGGACATGAAGAGTGATGAAGCTCAGTGCGTTCTATAGCCAATAGCGAAAGCTTTTGCATTAAGGGGGTGAGCTTATCAAATATGGTTGAATGTGGAAAGTTCTCCGGGAAAGTTATCCACCCAAAAAGCTTGTCATAACACATAAAGGAACTACTTGGGAAAATTTCCAAAGAACCATCCAACACATTTGCATGAAGTCCGCTTCTACTGCTGCTACACACTCCCTAAACATCCAAAAGCTCCCAACTTGGGGAAAAGCATGTATTTTGTGCTTGAATATTCAGTATCATGAAAATTGACCTCCTCAATGTTTCCAATAATGCAATTTGCATTGATTACCAATTTGCAAGTGAATTACTTCGCAGAGAAAGGAGAGAGAATTTGCAATAAAGATTGTGATTTCATGCGGTGGAATATGCCAAAGTTAAAGGTTTTCCATTAATATTGGCATAAATTAATTTTTATGGGAAATATGGAACTTAAGATGAAGCTTTTGAATTTATGGTTATGAAACTTTTAACTATAACATTTTATTAGAGGTCTGTGTAAACGCGTTAAAATGTTTAAATAAAAAATACTCGAAGAAAAATTGATAGAATTTGTTGGCTTGCAGAAGCCTATAGCCAGAAATCTGTCTAAAGATGAATTGATATTTAAAAAAAATTTGAACACATTACAAAGAGATTTAAAAGTCGGCCCAGTAGAGTAGTGGCAAAGCAGACGGTCCCAGTGTCCGTTTGCTCTGTCCCTGGGAGGGTCGGCGGGTTCGAGGCTCGGTGGTGTTCGATTGGCTGTAATGCAAATATGAAAAAAGATCTCATTCGGTCAGGAATGCCCCCACTCGTTCCCACCAGTACAATATTACAACGAGAGGCAACTCTTGAACTGATATTGACTGCTCTGCACCGTTGCTTGTGATAAAAACTTATGAATGAGGAATATTCCTAACACAAAGTCACAATGCAACAAAAATGCCTCTCTGAGGTTGACGTCAGGTCGGCAGCCGGTCATTAAAAATCAAAGCCAAAATTTGTGTGTGAGAAGCCAACCCCAGTAATGGGACAAATGGCTATGTGTGTTGTTGTTGTTTTTTTACAAAGAGATTTAAAAATGATTTGACATTATTCTTTACAAACATTTGATATTTCCCAATATTTATTTAAACTTTTGACAATTCTTTTTTAACGTTTGACTTAAATAAGGTGTCTTGTTCTGATCTTATCAAGATCTTATTCAAGCCTATTAAAAAAAACTGTTTAGAAATGTCCTTCTGCCTCTGACGTTATCAATTTTTAGTTTTTCCTGTCTTCCGGTGTTCGTCAACACCGTCAACACCATGTAAACCGCATTAATTCTGCCAAAGCTTTCGACCCAGCTTCGGGTCTTCATCAGTAGTCCTATTTGTTCTTGTCTTGGAGCTTGTCTCTTCTTCCTCTTCTCAGGGGTTTTCTGAAGAGATTTTCTTGGTTTTTCTCTGAACTTTCTCTTTTTCACTTTCCAGCGTTACAACGTCCGTTATAATTTATTAGCACAATTTGAACTTTTCGATTTTGCAACGGACTGTTTGTCCGTTCCACCATTATTTTACTAAAATAATGGACTGAAGGGTTGGTCTCTTTTATTTCTTGGATTATTCGGATTTTATGTGGAGATAATTTAAGGTCCTTCTTGAGGATAGTCATTAGCGTTGTGCGCTTAATGTTCAGCTGTGAGGACCTTTTTCTCGTGGACACGGGGCCATTTGCGGACACTTTGTCGCACTAAGTCTATTGTTTCGGTGGTCCTCACAGATGGTGTCCTGCTCCTTCTGGTACTTTAAAGAAGAAAATAAATTGCAATATTTCCTAGAATTTTATAAGAAATCTCCTTACCGAATTGTGTGGTCACTTTCTCTGAAAGGAGTAACCCGCCACTGAATCGTTTGTCTTGATGGTAGCGTCCGGTCAGAATCCGGATCTTGGTTGCAGGAAGGATCTTCCTGTGTCTTTCCGGCTCCTAGGGCACTTATAGTTTTTTTTTTCTGAAAAGACACCGCACAACAACACATACGACCACACCACTGTACATATAAGGGAACTAACTAAAGACTGGCTGGGGAGTCTGGGAGATGCTGCTCATCAACAGCGGAAACGCCGTTGAAGGCGTTTTGTAGAATTTTTAAAATTGCAACCATAAACAAACTTCGTCTGTGGTCTACCGTTTTTTTAAAAATTTACCAGTTTTGGGAAGGTGAGAAATGTACCTTTCCAAAACTGGTAGATTTTTTAAAATCGGTTATTCACAGCCGAATATGTAGCCACTTGAATATATCCTTAAAATACGCTTTATTGCTTGCCCGGAAACTTTTGACGGGATGGTGTAACTTTTAATGAATAGATATTCCAATTCTCGAGATATTTGTTTTATCTCAAGCCTTCTTTAAATAATTTTTAACGTAGATACATAATATAATTCGGTTATGAAACTCTTAGATTTGATCCTTAATTTCTTTAATTTAAACTCCTGGAACAACAATTTCTCAATGGAAGTAACCTTTTGATTAGTATCATCTTTAGCTTCATTAAAGACACCCAAGTCCATGACCATGCGACAAAGAAAGTTTTCCATTAGTATACGGAACCATCTAACCTTACCCAACATCAAATTTAAGGGAAATAACCAAAATTGAGGTATACGGAAACTACTATATGTATACGGTGTAGATAGCATCTCGGAAAAGTCGATCCCCAATATGGCATTTGTGGTTTGTTTTTCCCCTCATTCCACAAGAAAACTTCGTCCCAATTCACCTTCCTTTCCACCCTCACCCCACTCTACCCATGGAATAATGGGCCACTTAATGATTGGTTGGTATAACCCTTTTTTGCAGAAATGACACGGAGGGTTTTTTTTTTGGGGCATACGGAGAGTACGGTGTGCGGCTCATCCTGTGACGAGGAGTCAGCCCCGAACACTCGTGTTTGCTCAGGTCGATAATGGATTTTTCAGTCTCTCCAGGAGAATCCCAGCAGTGCTTCCCAATTAATATTTCATTAAACTCTCCGGGGAAATTGGAATCAATTTGCTGTGAGCATTGATGGGTGGTCCCGAATGGTCATTGCATTAGGGCTCAACTCACCCCCACGCCCACCCCCCCCCCAACCCTATCGAATCATTAGCTTTTTCGTGGACACGGCATAGATTCGACCAAAGGGAGAGTCATCGGTAAGCCAAAACCACCCCCACCCTCTCTCTCTCGGAATCAGTTGGCAGCTCAATTTGGGTGACGGAGTTAAAATTGTATGCAAAGTGATCACATTCGGGGTTTTGGTGGTGGAATTTAAGGTCTATATTGCTTTCTAATTTTATGGCTAACCCAGACGGGGATGACGGTGAATCCTACCCCTCCACAGGGGGTTTAATTATTCACCATTCTCCCCCATTCATTTGCATTTGCCCAAGATGTTTTCTGGGGAGGCAATTAAAATTTGAGATATCTACCTCAGTGATTACGATTAAAGCCGGAAAAAACCCAGAGATTCCCTTTTTTTAATTTTCCCTTCTGTTTTAGAAAAAAAAATCACAGGGAAGAAAGAACCCTTTCCCTTTCTACTAAAACAAACGCACAAAGATTCCCCTTGCCAGGTACAAAAGAGTCACAGAGAGCAGGAGATAATGAAAAATGTGGGTGTTACACTTAGTTTCAATCAGATAAATTGGGTTTAACAATGAAGGAATAAGGGCGGGTAGGTGATAATTTTGATTGTGGAATATTTTCAGCTCAAAGAACGGAGACAATAAACGGAAGGGAGGGAGGAAGGGTTGTTGAATGGTAAACATGGTAAAAATGGAGCAACATAGAATAGCACTTGAGCTTTGTTTACCTTTTCACCCCCCACCCCCGTGCTTTTCGCCTACTCAAAGGGATGTTTTCCAGGAAGAAGCACAAGAACATCATCAAAAAATCTTCCTCCGTTCATTCGCATTCAAAGCGGAAGTAAAAGTTTAGGATGGTGCTTCACAGAAAGCTTTTTTGATATTCGTCCTTCCAAAGTTCCGACAGAGCTAAAACACAATTAGGAAAATTCCGTGGAAATATTTTTCCCACGAAGCTTTTTGTTTAACTTCAAATAGTAACGTATGTCTCAAGTTTTCCTAAGTTTTCTTGAGATTCTTTAAGAAAAAACTTGAAATTTTTAAAGAAAAATTTAAGATTCTTAAGCTTCCTTAAGGGAAACTCAAGATTTCTTAAGAAAATGGAGCTAATTGCATAATTTTAATGATTTTTGCGAATCTCAATGCCCGAAGGGCGATCAGAGAAAATCATCGCGAAATGTTCATTTAGCCCGATTCAGCCTGACTGAAGAAATCTTAAGTTTCGCTTGAGAGGTCTCTTGGTCAAATTGTTGGAATTGGCATATTTTTAATATTTTCATTTTTGTTGGGGTTTTTCTTAAACTTGGTTTTCCGGTGTTTGCCACATTTAAAGACTTATTATTGAAGTGTAAGAAAATCATTTTTCGCCATCTTAGGTGCGACGCCATCTTGTGATTTTCCGACCTTTCCACAGAACTGTTCTAAAACACAAAGGTAGGTTTTTCCCAGGATTTACTGGATGGATTTTAATGGGGTGAAAAGCAAATGAAAGAAGAAGGATTAGCGAAGAATGTACCGGAACAGATTTTTGAATTTCGACTCAGAAGTTGAGAAAAGTCAATAAGAATATTTATCTACTTTTCTCAGCTTTTGAGTCGAAATTCAAAAATCTGTTCCGGTACATTCTTCGCTAATCCTTCCTCTTTCATTTGCTTTTTACCCCATTAAAATTCATCCACTAGATCCTGAGAAAAACGTACCTTTGTGTTTTAAGGAAAATCACAAGATGGCGTCGCACATAAAATAGCGGAAAGTGATTTTCTTACTCTTCAATAATAAGTCTATAAATGTAATCAACATTTGAAAACCAGGTTTAAGAAAAACCCCAAGAAAAATAAAAACATTTAATTTCACCAACTCTCAAAAGACACCACCTTAAGAAAACTTAAAAATCTTAAATTTTTCTTATGAAATCTTGAGTTTTTTTTAAAGAATTTTAAGCAACCTTAAGAAAACTTAAGACATTCTTTAAAAAAAACTTTAGTTTTTCTTTTAAAAAAATACTTAAGGAAACACATTTTAACTAAAATTTTCAAAATAACAGATCCGAGGATATTCCTTAGACAATCATTATACAGTTTATTAACGATTTAGAAGTACTCACTCTTTGAGCAGGTTAACATTCACTGGATAGTGAGTTACGGTGCCACAGTACAGTCTCAATAGCACCCTTGTTAGTCCAGGCAGCCCCTGCGGGAAGCAATGCCACAGGATCGGTGTAAATCAGTGCAAAATTTTTTTTCCACATAAAGAATTCAGTTCCTGCCATTAAATCAATTGAACTATGTATATATGTAGGTATGTACGACGAAGGGACGTGGAAAGAATGGGGCAAACGCTTAAAATGGCCCCGAGGGTGAATTTCACAGCAAATCGGCGGAGTGGCTTTTGGTCAACGTGCTTATTTCTGGGTTGACTTGCTTGGAAAGTGTTGAAAAGTGGCTCCACATATATATTTTTTGATTAATAGTTCCGAGAACGTTTTCATCCACTACCTCCGTTTTTTTCCCTCCACACCTTCCCCCTCGCGGTGTGCCCCATTGCAAATCAACGTGTTAACTTTCGTTCACACAATTTTCATGTTTCCCCCCTTTCCTTGATTTTTGCTCGCCTTCCACATAACCTTCCCTGTTCAACATTGAATCGTTTTCTCTTTTTTTTTGACCAAGAATAAAAAAAAAGGTTTAACCACTGAATGTGGAGAGAGAGAAGATAAATTGCAAATACCACGCGTGTGTGGGGATTTCTTTTGATGGCGCTGAATCATTTTGGAGCTCTCTGGGAGGAGGGACGCGAGGGCTCTTTTTTTATTCCAGAAGTGGACTTCAATTCGCATTATTTACAATCAACGCGGGAAAAACAATTTTCGCGGCGCATGATTGAGGACAGAGGGCCGAAACGGACGAGGATAATAACAGATTTTGATACATAAGCAAAAGTTTATTACAATTTTCTGTATTTTGCCTCACCCCGAATGAGGGGGGAAAAATAATAAAGAAGCGAAAACGTGATAATCACAAGTTACAATAAGGGGGTATTTTTCCTTCTTCTTCTTTTTTCATGTTCCTTTTAACTAAGAACATACCAAGGTGCAAATTTGGTCACGCAAAGTTTACTCTCGCACCGCATTAAATGGCTGAAATTCATACTGACGTTGGCGCGTTCACTTGATTACGGTGCGAGGGCCCATCTTCCGCGTCTGTCGATCCCAAAAACAGAGTCGTTAATCATATTGTTCTCTTATGTGCCGTCCTATGCGGTTCGACAGCTCCGGAAGGGGGGAGGTGGGTGGGTTTGCCTCCCGCGGGATATAATCACTGAACTTACATCCAATTTCATCGACTTATAACCCATCAATTTTCAACACAACACAGCAAATAATGAATGATGAAGTTCCGAGAGAGAAACTAATCCCTCTCCTCCAACGGTTGCGCGGTGGTTTCGAGGGTATGTGGAGAAGCCACAAAACAAGGAAACAAAAACCCTTCTCAAACCAAACTGTTGCTCTTCGCAGCTCTATTCTATCCTAGAAAATTGTGGATGAGATAGAATGCAACAATTAAGTTGAAAAAATCGTTATATTTCCCCTCTAATTTTAACAAGGAATTGAGAAAAATTCAAAAAGGAGCGGATGACTTTGAAATTTTCAAAATGATGAAGGTATGTGGACGAAAGGAAAGACAGGAAGATGAATTCAAGGACGACTTCGAAGGGCGACAACACCAAATTTGTTAGGAATTGCAGTGGAGACGCCAGGTTGCACATTTTTCTCATTTTGTTCTTAATCCTTTCACTTTCTTTGGGTCATACGTAGATCCAAATGTGAAACATTTTATTTTAACTTTCAGAGTGTTTATACACCTAAACACCCTCTCTATACGCCACTAATAGGGAAAAATGAGGCAAAAAAAAACACTTAAACATTTGGAAAATGCTCAAAATTTAATTTTTATCAGTTAAATAGAGAAAAGTGGTCTAGAGAAAAGAGTTTTGTAGCGGAAAATTTTCTCTTTGGACTATCTAAATCTTCCCTAAACCTCCTACATCAAGGGGTGTTTATCTGCCGAATATTTTCAAATTTTTGGCAAATCATGCGAAGATTTGTGAATAAATCCTAATATTTCCGAAGATCCGAATACTTTCATTCAGATTACACATTTTTGCTTAGAAGCGAATTACTTTTTTTCGACTTAAAGTTAGTACTTTTTAAGCTTAGATTTAATACTTCTTAAGCTTTTCTTTCTTAATCCGAATCTTTAAGTGACTAAAACCGAATAACTTAGTTCAGGTTTTAGTATTTTTAAGCTTTTCTTTCTTGGTGGAAAAATTTTTTAATTTTTTTTTAGGCATAATTCGAGTATTTTTATGCTTAGAATTACTACCTTTTAGGCTTCTATTTACTACTTTTGAAACTTTTTCTTTTTAAAAGCTTTTTCTTCTTAATCTGAACCTTTCAGGGACTAAAACCGAATAATTTTTCTATGCAAAATAACAATAAATGAAAAAAAGACAAAGTATATGAGATTCGGTTGTAATCAAAACAAAATTATTCTAAAATATGACTGTGATGAAATTGAAGAAGTTAAAAATTTCAAGTATCTGGGAGTCATTTTAGATAATAAATTAACCTTTGATGAGCACATAGTTAGTCTAATAAGTAAGCTTTCTGCAATCTCTGGTACACTAAGAAGAAACAAATGTAAAAAATTACCTTTAAAACTGTCTAAAGTCTTGTATCATGCATTGGGAGAGTCTGTTTTGTCGTACGGTGCCCAGGTGTGGGGCTGTACTAAACAAGAAAATGTTAAAAAAGTAGAAAGGGCACAAAATAAGTTAATTAAGTCAATTTTCAACCTTAAGGGGGGTCTCTTTTGATAGCTGGTGAAATTAAATATTTTAATTTTACTTGGGGTTTTTCTTAAACTCGGTTTTCAAGTGTTGGTGACATTTAAAGACTTAGCATTAAAGAGTAAGAAAATCACTTTCCGCCATCTTAGATGCGACGCCATCTTGAGATTTTCCTCAAAACACAAAGGTAGGTTTTTCTCAGGATCTACTGGATGGATTTTGATGGGGTCAAAAGCAAATGAAAGAGGAAATACCAGTGCAAATTTTGATGTACCAGAATTTTGAATTTCCACTCTGGGGCTGAGAAAAGTGGAAAAATGTGACTTTTTTCAGATATTTTTGACGTTTTTCCACTTTTCTCAGCCCCAGAATGGAAATTCAAAATTCTGGTACATCAAAATCTGCACGGATATGTCCTCTTTCATTTGCTTTTTACCCCATCAAAATCCAACCAGTAGATCCTGAGAAAAACCTACCTTTGTGTTTTAGGGCAGTTCTGCAGAAAAGTCGGAAAATCACAAGATGGCGTCGCACCTAAAATGGCGAAATGTGATTTTCTTACACTTCAATAACTAGGCTACAAATGTAACCATCATCGGATATCCAAGTTTAAGAAAAACCCCAAGAAAATGACAACATTAAAAATGTGTAAATTCTAACAGATTTCCCAAGAGACCCCCCTTAATAAATTTACAAGAAGCTCATATATTTACAAACATTATAATCTGAAACCAATTAAAGAAATAATTAAATTGCATCAAATCACACATATACACAAAAAGAAAAACAATTATATACACACGCAAAACAAAATAACACTAAAAGAAACAGGAGTGACTAGACGCAAAACTATCGTTAAAAATATTTTCCCTCGAACAACAAAGTTTGGTATTCACTCAATCAAATTTCAATCTATTACACACTATAATAATTTAGATGAAGAAATAAGAAAATGTATAAATTTAAAAGAATTTAAAAATCTAATATCAAAAGGATGAATTCTCACAATGTTTAGGGCTCCCGGTCGATCGCAACTCTTAAACTTTTCATATGACTGTAAAATCTATGTATAGTCCATAAGGAATCTTTATGTTCACTGGGCATTAATAAAGTAATTCTATCTATCTATCTATCTATGCTTGAATTGAAAATTTTTAGGCTTAGACTTACTACCTTTTAGGCTTAGATATACTATTTTTAAATCTTGTCCTTCTCAATATGAACCTTTCAGGGACTAAAATTGAATTTTTTTTAGGCTTAGACCTAATACTTTTTAGGCTTAGACTTACTACCTTTAAGACTCAGATTTACTACTTTTAAAGCTTTTTCTTCATAATCTGAACCTTTCAGGAACTAAAACCGAATCTTTGTTAGGATTAAATTAGGAATTTATAGGCTTAGACTTCAACCTTTTAGGCTTAGATCTACTACTTCTTAAATTTTTATTCTTCATTTTTATAATATTAGGATTATCTACTTAATATTTAGATTTTTTGGCTAATAATCCTAATATTTTCATTCAGATTAACACCCCTTGTCCTATAAATAAAAACCACGAAATTACATTTTTCCCTGTAAATTCTAATGACATTCCTTCACCTATTTCGTTCGTTTTACGTTCTCTTTTGCCTCGTTAAAATTTCCTTGTTAATTTTTCTTTTTCAAAACATTCCATAAAATTCTAAATGTTTTTCCCTTGATGGTGTGCTTTTGCAAAATGCAACAACAATGCTTTAATTGGTTGAGATTCCTGGAAAATTGAATAATTCCACGGGGAATCACTCCCGAATGATCTCTCGTGGTATTCGCCACATTGCCCCGTTTTCAGGTGAATACCGTGTGTTGTGCACCTGATGGCGGAGAAGGGTCTCTCTCTCTCTCGGTTGCTTTAGAACATTCTCTTGCGCACTCTTTAGAAGCCCTTTTAGAACACAGAGAGTGGGAGAAGTGTGTTGTGGTGGGGATTACGTGAGAGAGAGAGAGAGAGTGCTTGGAGGGGAATTTGTTCTAGATGTTATGCCTCAATTCGATCTGTTCTGTGTGAGGTTTGGTGGTTTTTTTTAGTACAGCACCATCAACTGCCGACTGTAGATGTTCTGGTTATGATGGTCATGAGAAGTTTTCTCTCGATGTTGGATTTTCGTGTAAATTTTAGGGCATAGGGGGTGATTTTCTTTTTTTTTTACTTCTGGTTACCTGAATGTTAATTGAAAGTAAAGTTTCTTCGGGCAGGTGTGGGTGTTTGCGACTCAAAGATTGGGTTAAGCCTCACACAATTCTCACGGGAGCTTCCGCCTTTCGGTGCGAGCCAAATAATTGATGAGAAGCTCCTTTGCAGTGGAAAATGTTCTTAAGGAAGCGACGGGGTGTGGGAGCTCTTTTCCCGTATATGCTTGCGTAAATTCATATTTTATACATTTACTTTTTCCCTTAAATCTTCCCTTTCACCCTAATTCGTCTTCCATCAAACACTTTTACCATCTCCAAGCCCCCAAAGCAAGGAGACGGTGCAGTGGAAAATATTCATGATATCATCATTTAAGGGTAGACATTGTACGTATATATAGCTGAAATATATATAGCTCAATGTATATAGCATGAAGGGAAAATCTGGATGAGTAAGGTAGTAATATACGAGAGAGAGAGAAGGGGGATGATGAAAAATTCACAAACAGACCAAAGCATTTCCGTCCCTGCCACCTTTCACACAAACCTCCCATCATGTAATGATGATGATGATGAAGGTGAGAACTTTCGGAGAAAATTTTCACACACAAAGAACATCTTCACAGGTAGAGGCGCAATTTCACTCATAATGGCAACACACACTTTGGTGGAAGAAGAAAAAAAATTCAAAACATTGAAAGAAAGAGAAAAAACCTCATTGCAATCACACCAAAACCTTCTTCGTCTCATTAACCTAATGGAAGAAACCGCGAATGTTCTTTAATTTAAAATAAAAACGCGCCTCTTTAACCACCCAAACACGTATAAGTTTGCAAACAACTCACTTTCAGTTGAGTAAAATTGTATCAAAAACAAGAAAAAATCGAATTGGAATTAGCGCAGTAATTGGTGAACAGGGTTTTTGTGCCCATACGCCGAAAGGACAAAAAGCATTTCGAACGTGAGGCGTCAATAGCGCTTAAAAAATATGTATTAATAACGAATCGGAAAGATCAAAAGATTCCTTTTTAGCATTTTCTTGTCGCACATCTCATGCACGTGAGAAACAAGAGCGCGCGCTCTTTTTCAGCCCCACAGGCTTAAAGGTCATGGCAGTTTTATCAGATTAGACGAGGAATGGCTCAAAGGTATTTTTTTATCACCTAGCTGTGGATTCCTAACTTTACCCTCACACTGTAAACGTTTGCAATCAATGAATTTTAAAGGTATATTTCGTTCTACTTTAACACGGTTTTATAAGACGGAAATGCTACATACAACTGGTTTTAAATTACAGGACGGGAGGCATAGAATAAAATAGAATGTTGAGAAAAGGAAATTTTCAGAAAAGTATAGAAATATTTTATTTTAATCAGAAAGGATAAAGAACCGAAAATTTAAAAGTCGGGATATTTAGTACAATCTGTTAATCTGCCTTAAAAAATATAAACCGACTTACAAATTGTAAGACCGACTTTAAAATTTCAAGACCGACTTACAAATTTTAAGTCAGACTTACAAAAAACTGACTTAAATCTTAAGACCGACTTAAAAACCGACCTAAATTTTTAAGCCCGACTGAGTATTCCACCCATTGTTTTACGGGGGTGTAGTTAGAATTTTTTTGAATCTTAAATATGTTTATTATTGATAAAAAGAAAACGAATTCTCATTTCTTTACACGTGTTTGACATTTCTGTGTTATTTTTAAAAATTTTCCGTTTTTCCGTTTCTTTTCCCATATTTGACATTCATTCGAACATTTGACATTGATTTTCTAACGTTTGACTTTTTCTTTTAACTTTTGACATTTTTTTTAGTAATTGATGTTTTTAGTAACGTTTGAAGTCTCTTTTTCGATTGTAACGTTTCTTTTACAGGCTTAATGTATATATTTTTTGAAATATTTTAAGTTTTTTTTAATGTCTGGCCTGTCTGGCACTCATGTCTTACACTTCAGCCTAACGTTTCAGAAGTTTTAAACTGAAAAAGAAACATTTGTAATGAATAAGAAAAGTTAAAGTTAAAAAAAAAGATATCAATCGATTGGAAATTACAGAAAAAACATCAAATATTAAAAAAATGAACGTAATGTATTAAGAAAATATTCGTTGAACAGTAAAAATTAATATGAAACGTTAGGAAAAAGTTGTCACACGTTTGTAAGTTAATGTCAAATTTACATCAAAATTAGGTATCTCCAAGAAAATTACATTTTTTCTTGATTTTATTACATTAAAAATTTTATCCATCAACTTATCCCAGAATTTTTAACGTTTATCGTGCTATGCCAATGCCAAATCTTCTAACGCTTGACATTTTATTCTAGAATTTATAATTTTTGATGTTTTACCCATATTCAATCATTTTACATTCTCTGAAAATTGCAAGAATACTCCATTTTATTGAGATTTTAAAACGTTTGAAATTTTCTTCTTGAATTTCTAACGTTTGACATGTTATTTATGAATACATCAAATAAAAAAAATCTTTTCTCAGACAGATATTTTATCGTTTTTATCCCCTAAATACCTGTATAATATACAATGTAAAAGGTTTACAATAAATACTAAAAAAAAAAGAAATTTTAATTAAAATTCCACGAAACATTAATATTAGCTCAAACCTTTTATTGCGATTCGTCGAAAATTCATTCAAAATTAAAAGTTAAAAAAAAAAAAGGAAATAATCAATAAAAGCACAACATGTGCTATGAATAAATATAGAATAAGTACATACATAATGTGGCCTAATTATGGGTTATACTGCTCCATCGATGATATAAAAATTTAATTTAGCCATTCCCATTGATCTGCAACAAAAAAAAATCCATCTTCATCAATGAGCACTTTTTTTTTCATTTTGTACTCAACCAATTTTTACAATGACAATGTTTTTTTTTGGATGCAAAAAACGAACAAAAATTGATGCCCTTCTAATTACACGCGAATAAATGCTCTAGGCCTGTATTTGCGTAGAGTAAATTGATGAGTTGAATGGTTTGGGAGGCGATGGCTCTTTTGCTTGGTTGTAAATTCATTTTCAAACATATTGGGTGGGTGGGTGTAGGTATATACAATACAATGAAGAGAAAAAAGAAACCAATTGCCAGCCGATTGTTTGAGATTTTTATTGAAAAAAAAATGTGAATTTATTTAGTGGCAATGCGTTGTGCCCCGATAAATTCAACAATGGGACATTCGAGAACTGGGACGTTGCTCTTTTTTTTGGCATTTTTGCATAAGAAGGGTTCACACTGTGAACTTCACAGCATGAGACAGGCGATATCTTATGCGGATGGACCTCAGTGGTTATCACCCGGCGAGCCTGCGAACACATAAAAGTAAAGGAAAACGCTTCGTCTTGAGCCGATTGATGTGGAACAAAAGAGGGGGACTCTTTGGGTGAGTAATTGACACAGAAATCAATGGGAATAAATTTAATTATTTTGCTTGTTGCTTTTGATGAAGTAATCTCAGACCCTTGTGGATTGTCACGTTCTCGAGCGGTCGTCTCTCTCTTTCACTTTCTCTTCTTCTTTTTTATCTTCACGCAAATTCTCAAGATTGACTATGTTGGGCCCAATAAACACTTAAGGGTTAAAAAGAGCTCCAAAGACATGAAAAAAATACGTTAGAAATTGAGTTTCTTGAAAATAGGATTTTTAAATGACTTAAAATAATTAAAACGTTAGAAAAATACTTCAAACGTCACACGTTTGAATTTGAAGAGAAACATTATTCTTAAGAAATTTCAAATGATAGATCAAACGTTAGAGAAAAAGTGTCAAACGTAGAAAAAACTAACGTTAAACAATAGAAAAGTAATAGACGTTAACAAAGATATGTCAGATTAAAAAAAAAAACAAAAAAACTTAAGAAACGTAAGCTTAAAAAAATTGGCTCCATCTAATTGCGACTCAGAAAAAGACTAATGGTGACTCAATTGTCTTTTCGCGACTCAATTTTTGCCTAATGTAGACTCAGTCTTTGCCTAAAGATGACTCAGTTTTTAACTACTGTTTACTCAGTCTTTGCCTAATGTTGACTCAATTTTTAACTAATCTGTACTATAAAATCCCTAATGTAGCCGCGAGTTTTAACTTAAGGGCACGTTAAAAAAAATAAGACAACGAATATTTTAAGCTAATAGAATCTTATTTGTGGAATCTTGATCTATTAAAGAAAGGTAAATTTGCGTCAACATTAGTTTCAACCTAAAAAAATTCTAGAACGTCTTATTATTTGGTATATTTTTCAGAGTTTTTAAAATAACCGTGAAACGTTGGAAGAGATCGTCAAAGTGAGAAACCTTTCAGATGACAGATCAACCGTTAGAAAAAAATGTCCAAAATAAAAAAAAATGTTCAACTTAAGAAAAAATCATGCTATGATGATGGAAGAATATTATTGCGTAACCTCTTTTTGAAAATCCATTATTGGTGAATATTTGAACACTATCAAGGAAACTATACCAAATGGAAAACATATCGGACGGAAAATAGATTTTCCTGTACATCCTCCTTGAAATTTTGTCACAAATTCTCTTTTCCTAAACATCACATTCGCTGTGTGAAGAAGTTCAAGAAGATGGATTCGACAATCTTTTTTTTTTGGGAAAGAAAAAAAGCGAAAAGATAAAAAAAGAGGCAAAGGCAAAATCCAAGCGGGGGTTGAATTTAAATCTTAAATCGACGAACTTTCGGCCAAGTTGAAACTTCTGTTGGTGATTTACACAAAGTCGAACGAATAGTCTCCTCAAGGAGCTATACAGTGTGGTAGAAAAGAGATTGAGAGTTGAACCTTCAT
Organism: Lutzomyia longipalpis; assembly: GCF_024334085.1. Classification (NCBI taxonomy): domain Eukaryota; kingdom Metazoa; phylum Arthropoda; class Insecta; order Diptera; family Psychodidae; genus Lutzomyia; species Lutzomyia longipalpis. Next base: position 22,784,719 of record NC_074710.1, on the reverse strand, counting down.
GACGTCAAGGAATTTATTCTTTCATTTTTTTCTTCTATTCAGCTACATCGGGTTTTTTTTTCTTCTTCGTCGTCTTAAGTGAAAGAACTTGCTGAATGGTGGGGTATTGATACACGATTGATCTTCTTGTGTTTGCAAATACACCCCCACACGGCGAGCTTTTTTCTTGAGTTTTATATAAAGTCACAATATTCTGGGGAATGGGGAGAGTTCTGCCTGCCACGTCTCCTTTAAGCAGAAGATCTCCTTTTTCTGTGGAAATTTTTGGGAAGAAATCACGTTGATTGCTTCTTGCAAATCTCTTTGATTTGACACAGCGTCGTTTTGCTCTATTGAGTGGATTGAATGTGTAACCGCTTTCAGAAAGGTGGATTGACTTCCTGCCAGGGAGCTTTCAATTGTCTTCTCCGTATATGTAGTACAGGCTTGAATTAAGTAGTATTTACTAGGGCACGGACTTTCGATCTAAACATCGAAGCTTCGGTGATTCGAAGCATCGAAGCGTATTCGAAGCACTGCAAAAGAACTGCTTCGTTTTTAAAATGCTTCGATTATTCGAATAATCGAATAAGCTTCGAAGCTTCGAGTAATTTTTAGATTATTCGAAGCTTCGAAGCTTATTCGATTATTCGAATAATCGAAGCATTTTAAAAACGAAGCAGTTCTTTTGCAGTGCTTCGATTTTTTCTCAACACTTCGAAGCATCGAAAAGTTCGATTTTTCGGAGCCCTAGTATTTACGCTTGAATTTAATACTTTTAAACCAAGATTTTTAGATTTTTTTAACGAATCATCCAATTTCCAAAAATCGAAATATTTTCGTTCAAATAAACACAATAGCTTAACCATTTGCCCGATTTAGATTAATTTAATGTATTTGGTAAAGAAGCAACGTGAATTTTCCAACAATAACTTTATTTATCGAAATTTAACTACTTCAAACAAAAATAAAAAAAAGAGTTAAAAGAAAATTTAATTTAAAAAATAAATAAACGTGTAAAACATTAAATTATTCGTTTTATAGAGGCTTCTGTGCGTCATATAGAGACAAGAAAAGCTTGGTCAATAATTGAGTGTGAAGATAATCCTATTAAACACGTAATTCCTTAACATGTTTTCCAAGCTTTCCATCCATTCAGTGTCCCATCAAAGCATTTGATCTCTCTCCTACCCCCGTCCCCCTTCTCGACGTTTGGAGTCCATCCATACCGGAGGAGTGGTATCAACGCAGAGTACTGTAAATGTGCAATATATTTCCCTGAAGCAACACTCGGTTTCAATGTTAATGAAATGACTTTCCCGGAAGGGAGAAAGCTTATGTTGTTGTCCTTTCACTTCATATCAAAAAGGACTCATGAGTGTGGGATTAAAATATTTTATTGTGTACGCTTTGGCGGGAGCTTTTGCTGCAACATGGGGAATTTCTAGCAATTTGTATTAGGTACCTACAACATATTACACCTGCAAACAAAAGAATCACCTGACAGTGAAACTACAAAATCATACGCAGCTGCATAATTTATGCAAATTGTATGGTTAGTCGCTGACACCCATCCACCCCCTCAATTGGGGGAATGATGTTTTGCAGGCAACATTTTCTGCTTTATCCTCAACTTAAACGAGTTAAACAGAGAATTGAAATTATGTTGTAGCTCAACTCTGACAAATTCGATTTGTTTAGGTGGTTTAGTTCTAACCGTTTTAACCGTTTTAACGAATTTATTTAAATATTTAGAATAATTATCACAAAATACGAATTCGGCTGTGTTATATTACCCATACTAACCGTAAGATATTGCAAATCAGCCCGGAAATAAAAAGAAAACCGCCGCATATATATTTTTTTTTTGGTTTTGCAACCTCCTTCCTCCCAATGAAGGGTCTCTCGTAAAACACAGCCTATGGCGGCTAAAAAAAAAGAACGGACGGACAAAATATTATAAAAAAAATTCATGTGACATTTTTTCGTGCTATTTAATCCGGCAACACTTCACATTTTTCCCGTCCATTTTTATGGCTTTTCAGCACGTCTTTCACATTGCGTACGGCGAAGATGTTGGCCAAGGAAGGACAACATAAAAAGTATTATATTCTATGAAAATAATAAAGTGAGAAGTGCAATAATAAAAGGCAGATGAACATTGAGCTGGGATAAGAGATTAAAGGTATATAAGGGGGGGCAACTTTTGCGATTATTTGCAATAAATTCTCTCTTGCAGCATTTGCATAATCTTCTCGTGTCTCTTTCTCTTTTCCTTTTTGCCATCATCCACGCTTCGTTCTGATATGTATAGAAACATCAATTGTATATATAACTGGCATTGGGTACAACCTCCTTTTTGCCATTTGACTATTATTATGGGTTATTTAAGTTGCTGTTTGTGATGGGATAACACGGGGAAGGCACTTATTTGTCGTTTGTGGCAATTCAACTAATTGTAGATATATATAATGCCGGAGTTGTCGTCTTCAAAGCCACACTCACTGGTAGGGCTTACTGTCGCACCATTGAACTTGTTGTCCAACGCTGATATCGCAATAATCCAATTAATTATCGGCTATTTAGTGTCCCGCAGAGGTGAAGAGAATTCACACACTCTGGGTCGCAAGAAGAAAATGATGAAGACCTGCGATAGCAAACACAACACGTCGTTATGTCGGAAGAAAATTTCTTTTTGTCGACTTAGGCTAGTTTTAAGCGGAGAACTTTTATTCTTAATTTTATTTTCTTTTTTGATTTAGGTATTTTTTATATCTTTAATTCGTATAGAAGCACATCTTGAAAGAACTTTATTTCAAGTTTGATGTATGAAGAAAATTATTTTTGTCGACTTAGGCTAGTTTTAAGCGGATATTTTTTATTGTTAGTTTAATTTTCATTTTTGATTTATTTTTTTATTGTTTGTAGTTCATATAGATGCACATCTTGAATGAAAATTAATTTCAAGTTTCATGTCTTAAGAAAATTTCTTTTTGTCGACTTAGGCTAGTTTTTGACGGGAATTTTTTTCTTAGTTTAATTTTCATTTTTGATTTAATATTTTTTTAAAATATTTTAAATCATATAGAAGCACATCTTGAAAAAAGTTTCGTTTCAATTGTTTCAAAAATGTAGATGAAATAGACATTAAACATGAAATTGAAACTTCAGGCAAAACAATCCTAACTCATCATTTGATTGTAGATAATGGATCCTATTCAGAGAACTGAAACCCTTCAAATTAGTACTAAAATTACAACGATTTCAAGGATTTTTTATTAATTAATACAACCCAATATATTTGCTTTTTCGCTTTAAGCATATACCAGAAGCATAATGAGAATTTTTCCCATCTAATTTAGTTTAAAAAACTAATATTTATTATTTTTGTTTAGAAAAAAAGACACATCTTAAAGAAAAATTTATTCTTGTATATTTCATAAAAATACATGAAACAAGCATGAAACAATTGTTTAAGAAGAGCTCCGCGTAAAACAATCCTAACTCAATTTTTCTTCCTAAATCGGTTCAATAGTTTTTATTGGGATCCTCATAGAATTAAAAATTAATTAAATTCCCCCAGTAAATTATTATTTAAATGAAATAAATGATTTCTTCCAAAAAAAAATTAAAGCTTCTTGAAAAAAAAAACTTAAGCTAGTTCTCTTCGGACATATCGATGTGATTGCTTCAGGGATAGATTGCCAGCTTCCTCTTGTACATATACACGAAGTAATTCTCGCACTGTGTGGAGTGACATTAAATCCAAAAAAAGATTTTCTGTAATTACAATGTCTCGCCTCAAATTCATTTTAATCTCCATGTTTCTCTCTTGCTCTCTGTTCCCTTTTGCGCGCATCCCACAAACAAGGCTCGCATCCATGCCAATTATGGAAATTAAGTGAGTAAACAGAGATTTCCTCTTCACATCTCACCCTCTGGGATGAAGAAGCTCTTCGGATTGCAATGTTTGTACGTCTTAAGAATCAAATTTCTCCCGGTTCTTCATTCCAAATACGAGCAATAGACGTTTACATATCCTTCAAATACATATACGTTCCTTTTGCAACATTTCCACCATGTTGCAGCAAATCTCTCTTGTGTACTAACTACACCACTTCAGTGTGACAATAAAGCCCGCCATCCCGCCCCCCCCCCCCCGACTTCAAAAGCACTAAATAAATATTGAGAGAAAAAAAACTCTGTTTGAGCAAATGGAATGTTCTCTTTTAGCAATAAACATCGAATATAAAGTATCATGTCCTTCAGGCACGAAAGGAAATTGCACATTAGGCGATTCCGAGTGTCACGATATAAAGTGCAAAGTTTTATTCTTAAGAACCAAACTCAATTGAAGCGCAAACTCTTTCATGTGGTGCTTGAAAATTAAATTAAGAACTCTCAGGGACTCCTTCAACGATACAACATTTAATTCGCTTTTGCCTCTTCATGCAAAAGGCAGGTGCTGACGTTGAAGCTTCCTCTCCACGAAGCAAAAGTAATTGAGAAATCTTTTTTTTTTCGTATAAAGTCATCATTACTTTGCAGTTTAGATTAAATTTTATCAAGATTATGAAGATTACTTTACCTTAAAGGTTACGCATGAGTAAATAAATTTGCAGGTTTTGTTGAAAAAGTCGAAAAAGTTATTTAAAGGCAAAGAGAATAAAATTACAGCTAAAGAGGAAGCTAGGAAGTCATAAATTTGTTAATTTTGTCTGAAAATTTCAATTTTTAATGTTTCAAAGATCTCGAGGTTAACCCTTTCACGTTTTTTGGGTTATACGTAGAAACAAACATTAAACATTTTATTTTTCCAATTTTTTTTTATGAATTCTATCGTTTTTCCTAGATATAATTACATGTAATTCACGCAGAAGAAATCGAATATGACGTTTTTCCTGGAATATGTCCTCTGAGTGCATTTATAGAATAAATATCGTGATAAAATAGCGCATGTTTCAATGTTTTTATGTTTCACGTTGGACGCGAAAGGGTTGATTAACCCATTTGCGTGTTTTCCTTTCAATCTGCTTAGATATTCTACTTCTTGCTTATTTCAAATTTTCAATGTTATTCGTAACATAGCTATATGTACGTACATTATGTATTTTTCCAGCGAATAATTTATATATGTATGTTTTTTTAAAACAATTTCCTTCTTGAAATACCTGCAACTGTCAGTTTATCTTTTCGTTTACCTGAAAAGGTTGAAAAAAAATAAATCATGCTTATTGAGAAATGTCAGAGACATTTTTGCTCGGCTCTATGGGGATGGAAAGTAGGCCAAAGCGGACAAGGTACTCAAGAGGGGGATGACTGATCCACAAGACATCCTCAAATCTCTGCCCCAAGTCCCTATATAATGTATAATATTGAATTGGGCGGATGAGTCTCTACCAGGATGTATAATTCACCGCCTGTCCCCCTTTTTTGCCTCCATTCATCCTTCCGATGGAAAGGAAAAACTTGAAGGAGACATAATTCCGTGCATGGATTTGGTGAATTCTTGGGCTCTGTCAGAGGCCTCCAAAATAATTCCCAAGGCAATTTGGTGGATGAGCTTCCAAAATGACGCAGACAAGCCCCTGTTAGAGGGAGTTTTTCGCCACACACACACACCGAAGGGGGAAAGCAAAGAAAGATGAAAAGCAATTTCACTCACAAAATTCTGCAAGTGTTTCTGAGCTTTTCTTTCATGCGATTCTCCACAGTATACAGCCCCCATCTACCCATTTAGACGTTGCTGGTTCTCAAAGGCAAAATTCAATGGTAGACAAAAAGGACGATGTGTGTGTAGCGCAAAAGGAATATTCTCCTTCTCACAAGAATTGCGAGACAGTTTAATTCAATCTCCAAACGAATTCCGTCAATTTGCTTGAGAATTATGTTGCTTTTGGTGAAGGTAAAATTGCGACAAGGGGGTGGGGGTTAGACGAGAGGCATTCGGACCATTTACGTGAAGCTACATACATACATATGTATGTACATAGCATCTGTTTGATTTACCTTTAAACAATTGTGGAAGGGATTCTCTTTGTTTATTTTACCTCTTTGCCATGTGTACCCATCCATGAGTTATTGAATATGGTATTTGGTCCCCATGAAATATTCGAGGACTCTTCCCAGGAGTAGGGCTTGTGCTGAGAGCTTTTGGTCGAGAAGAAAAGTTCTTTTGGAATACAGAAAAGGGGTTGATCCTCACACAGGGATGTTTTATTAGCCGATTCTGTGTTTCTTCTGTATTTGATTTAAAGTATTTATTTGACAATTTTAGGAATGTTTTTGTTGATTTTGAGATTATCAAGTTTTGCAAAATTTTCCTTGCGATAATTTGTATTTACCAGGCGCCTCCATTGTATGGAGAAAGACAGTGATTGTGCGTCTGCTATGTGTTGTAAATTTGAGTGTTCTTGTGAGTTTTAGTACGTTCATAGAATGAAACTACGTAACACCTGGACCGTAGTAATACGTGCTAAATTAACTCTAATTTGCCATTTTATTTCGACTGCTTCACAGTAAATTTTAAATAAAAAAAACAGCAATAAATCATCGTTAGGAGTTGAGATTTAGACAAAAATATCATGTGAATTTCCTCCTCATTTGTAGTCACATCAACGTACCAACAATTCAAACCATTGACTAATAATAAGAGTTATTTACAGAGAATATGAGAAGACAGACTAATATGCTAGGGATTCATGCACAATCCACTAGCTCTTCCTCTCTCTCCCTCCCTCTGCTCTAACTGCCTCCGGAGGTTCAAAAGGGAGATTTATAATTTTGCATTTGTCACTCAGTCACATCGTAATTTGCTTGCCTCATTGACCTCCCACCCAGTTGAACTTCACTCATATATTGCAAAATTAAATGGATCGGGCGCAGCAAAATGGAGAGTGGCTGCATTAATTTATTAGTCACCCGAGGAATCTCTCTGCACTTTGCATTCTGAAAACACGAAATTTCCCACCACCGCACCATAATTTTCCGTCTGTATGATGCAAAGCCCGAAAAGCCCATCATGGAAATTAAAAGAGGTTTCTCCTAATTGGATATGACACGTTCCAGACATTTTTTTTGGCATTTATTTGCATATTTCACCAAATCAACGTCAAAAACATCTCAATTCGCTGTGTGAGAAGTTTATTTTTAATTACTTTAGACTGCAACTAAAATAGATTTTTTTTGTCAGAGTGATAAATTTAATGGAATTTTAGAATTTTTTAAATCGTTAAATGAGTTTCTCAAAGAAAAGGGGTTTATTCATGGGCATGGTTTTCGTGTGACATTCATTTACTTGGAATCATTTGGAATTAATTAAAATGTAATTGAGTAATTGAAATGTAATTAAGTAATCGAAAATTGAAGTAATTGAAATGTATTTAACTAATTAAAAAAATTGAAGGAATTGAAATTTAATTGAGTTATTGAAAATTGAAGTAATTGAGTAATTGAAATGTAATTAAGTAATCGAAAATTGAAGTAATTGAAATGTATTTAACTAATTAAAAATTGAAGGAATTGAAATGTAATTGAGTAATTGAAAATTGAAGTAAATAAAATGTAATTGAATAATTGAAAATAAAATGTAATTGAGCAATTGATAATAAAATCTAATTGAGTACTTGAAAATTGAAGTAATTGAGTAATTGAAATGTAATTAGGTAATTGAAAATTTAATTAATTGAAAGGTAATTGAGTAATTCAGGTTGTATTTTAGCAATTGAACAGTGAATTAAATGCAAGTGAACTTCCAATTACTCAATTACAATTACTTTGAAATTATTAAACGTAAATACAATTACCAATTAATTCTGTAGTAATTGTAATTATTTTTAAATACGATTTTTATAATCTGTAATTGAATACTCAATTACCAACAATTCTTACCATGTATTTGCAATAAAAAAATCAGTACCTAACTAATTACAAAGTAATTATAATTTATGCTAGTAATTGAAGTAATTGTAATTGAATTTTTTCAACCCTGCTTTTGATTTTGCTCAGTTCATGAAAGCTGTGTCGGAAACAAAAATCTGCGCATCTACTAAACTTGTAGGGTTAATAATTTAAGCTCTGAAGGTTTTTGTTTAATCCCTAAAAACGCAAATATTTACAATAAATCACAAGGGTTGTGTTTACACCCTTATTTTAATCTTAAACTAGGTACTTATATGACATGTAATCTTATCACTCATGTACACACCACACAACACATCAAGATGGAGTAGATTGTAATAATTTCCATCAATTCCATCCCATGAAATTAAATTCTTGTCTACACTGAGATTTCCCAAAACATCATCAAGGCTCTCAACAACATGTTAACGTGTAAATACACCCCTCTAAGCACATGTAAAAGGATGAAAATTCAGGACGAAGGCAGTGGATTTATTTGTTCATTTGTGGTCCTTCCATTTCAGCCGGTATCTTGGCAATTAATTGTATAACCTGAAGGCTGTTTTAAGTATGAGAAAGACATGAAGCCTCAGTGACATATTGGGGAAGTCCTTGAATGGGTTAAGGAGACATCAGAGCTGGAATTTTGCGGTGATGGCATTTCTTTTAACAATTTCACAAAACAATATTCAAAGTAGAATACTTCAGATGATTTCACGACGTATTTGATGGGAATTGAAGTATTTTTCCCACCAACTTATCCCCAGAAACATTTTCTTCCAGCCTTTTGATCTTTCACGGAGAGAGCCTCGAAGGAATTTCCCGGTAAAAGGGATCAACACATGCGCTTAACCCCTTTAAAAGGATATTTGCGGTAGTATCATCAGGAAATTCCACATATTTCCTCGTTGAATATATTACATTTTGATATAATTGTTAGATACTACCTCAAGGAATTTATATGGCAGAAGAAAGGGATGTGAGGGAGGGGGGAAGACTCAACAGGCAGCACTTGAGAATAAATCAGTGATGAATCGTTGTGGTGGGTTAGAGTATTCCATCGTGATGGTATTGATTGTTTGAGTGTTATCTACAAAGAAAATCTACATCACGAATGCTTGCTATTTAGTATTTACATGCAAAGACGTAAATTATTGTTTTAGCGAGAAGTTCTAATTATATTTCTGTTGGTAGTTTTGAATATTATCCACAAGCTTATAGGAATTGGATAAATGAATATAATTTGATTTTAGTTTAAAAACTTTTGAGAATTCTAGGATAAAATTTCAATCGTTAGAAATTCTAGGATAAAACTTCAGTAGTTAAAAGTTCTAGGATAAAACGTCAGTCGTTAGAAATTCTAGGATAGAACACCAATCTTTAGGAATTTTACGATAAAACTTTATTCGTTGGAAATAGGATAAAACGTCAATCGTTAGAAATTCTAGGATAAAACTTCAGTAGTTAAAAGTTCTAGGATAAAACGTCAATTGTTAAAAATTCTAGGATTGAACACCAATCGTTAGAAACTTCAGGATAAAATCTCAGTTGTTTGAAATTCCAAAATTAAAATAATCGTTAAAAATCAAATATAACACGTCTAACGTTAGAAATGTTAAAGAAGTTAAAAATTCTGAGAAAATTATTTTATAAAAGATCATGGATAAAAATCCAAATGTTAGAATAAAAAGTTAAATTGCCAAAAATTTAATAGGATAATAAGAAAGATTTAAAGCTCATTTAATTCGATATTAATAACGTTTGAATGCTTCCGTATAAACTTTAATGAGAAAACACCTTAAATCATTAGATTATGAATATGTTTAAAAGCTCATCCATCTCTCTCATGACCACAAAATTGCCTAATGACGTCATAGGGAATTAATGAACAGAATTATGTATGCAAAATAATTCGTATTGATTTCTGGAAGCCAAAAATATGATTTATGTTGAATCCTTAATATTTATGTAAAAAAAAAGAATTTTGCTGTGAAAAGGAGTTTATTCATCTTACTCGTCTTAATTGAAAATTACCAATTTAGTCCTGATGCATATGCCTCGTGCATTGAAAGGGACATTGAGGTATAACAGAGGCGTACGTTTGCATTTTTTATCAGAGAACTTATGTACTTTACAGAAGCTTTTAAAAAAACATGAAAGCTCAAATTTTATTACGTCTAAATTGTTTGAACACATTTTTGTACAAATTTAATTTATCCCATTTTTGCAATATTAATAAGCAAATTGAAAAGCTTTTACTTTAGAAAGTTTCCACGAAAAGCTCAAAAACTTTTCCTTCAATAATTCATCCCCCAAAGGGACTACCGTTGATCTTTATCCAATTTTTATGTGATGATTTTACGAGGATTTCCACAAAACGAACCCATAAAGTGTGGGGGAGTTATTCAATAAATAATTCCTTCCCAGTCATTAACATGTTATGACCACAAATTTGCGGTTAAAGGTCGATGCGGTGTGGTTGGTTAGAAGTTGGCAGGGTTTACTCGCGGAAAACAACCTCAAATGTTACAAATTAATCGCCCTGACAGACTTCCCAGTGGATGTGTGTGGACTCCTGCCCTGTGGCTGTATTTGGGGTGGATTTGTGCGGTGAACTTTGGCGTCCAAAGAAAGCTTCCACAGTAAACAAGAAAGTTACGCAAATGTAATAAGAAAGCTGCGGCTTTTGAACTTTCTTTCTCAACTTCCTTCAACATTAATGCAGATCTAAAGGGGTTAAGGAGGGAAATGTATAAAGAACCTGGAAGGAAAAGAGTTTACCCCACGATTTACATTTCTTTTTCTAACGTTTGACATTTCTTTTTTATTATTCACATTTATTTATGGTTTGTTTTTTTTTATTTTGATATTCCTCTTTCTTAACGATTCTTTTTTTTTCAATTTTTACATTTCTAACGTTTGACGTTTCTATTCAATATTTTAACGTTTTTTTTTTGTAATAACGATAGAAAATTGCATTTTTAGCTTTTTTTCATAAATTTTTTAACAGGAAATAATTTATTTTGAGATCTAAAAAGATCCTGAACTGTCTGACTGTTAAATAGATTCTTTAGACATCTAATAAACCTCCCTTTAGCTACGCCACTGCAATTCCCCACACTTGATGCACAAAAAAAAGTTTTAAAAAAAATAAAGCAAAATATATCGGAAATTCGCACAATTCCGTGAAATTGTTGGAAAATTCAGTGACATTTTGTAAATTACCTCCTCCTTTCATACAATGAGCTTTCAGTCGTGTTCAAATTTTGCAAGCTTTCACGGCGACACGCCTCCAAACTACCGCCAAAATGTTGTTTATCTGTTGTTGCAAACTATTTTAGAGAGAGAGCTTAAAGCAGATAATTTGCCTTTGTCACGCTGAATGTTTTTGTAGAAATAGTTTCCAAAATCAATTTCCTTGCTATATATTTCCTTTTTTTTTTGGGAACTTTGCAAGTTAATTCGTACGAATCCGCGAGGAAGGTTTGTATTTAACCTCTGCTCTTTGCACAGAAACGCGGAAGCTTCAAAAGCACAAACGGTGTGTGTGTGGAGGAAAAGGATGTTCCGCCTGCGAGATATTGGCGTGAAAGCTCTGAGCTAAATTTTTTAGGGGGAGTTTAGGCAACATGTGGGGCGGGTTTTGGGGGGTTGTGAGAGTGCCGCGTGGCTCAAGGGAGAATTTTGGAGCGGTTGTACATGATATTTTGTGGTGAATTTTCATCAGCTCACCCCCATGGACCGCGTATTGCAATACGAACTGGGTGTATGTGGTACTAAATGTGAATTATGGGAATCACTGTGGTCGTATACACTTTAATGGGAACAAATGTAAAGCAGCTACCCCACCCCCCTTTTCCCTCCACATCTACGAGTGTTTAGAATTTGTTTTACTACCCCCATATACTGCGGGGCTGCGATATAAATGCCAAAACGATAAACTATTTTGCCCATGAGAAATAAACACAGAAGAGGTGGAGGGGGGGGTGTAGTTGTGTATATATAACGCGAGAGAACTCCCAAATGATGAGAAATTTTCACACCCTTGCTTATACTTTCAATGGGATTTTCACGCTTTCCCCCTAAATAGAAGCATTTATATTTGGGGGTACAACGGCATTCCACCCACTACCCAAACCACATTACACTCGCATTGCGGAATTGGAAGTTCAAACACACATTTACGCAAAACTGAATTTTCAATTTTAATGTTTACTCAACTTCAATGCCTATTAAATGAGTGTGAACGGTATGAACTCGCGAAATTGGTAAAATTTGTAGAAGAATGAAAATTTCAGAGGAAGAAATGTTTTACTTTGAAGCCTTTAGGAGATCTGAAGGTCGGAAAATTTTTTGAAGGAATGCCTACGGGTGAAACCTCGTGAAGAAGAAACTTGAGAAATTATTGCTTCTAAGGCCAGAAAGTAGACGAAAGTGGTTAGGCAGCAGTAGTCAAGAACAGACTCTTGATAGTCTGATCAGTCAGGCCTTAAGTCAGGAATCTAACCCTGATTGATCTAGATACTTGACTGAATAATCAAGTACAGAATAGACTCCTGTTTACCACAAAACCAAGAAGGTAGCCCAGGTAGTTCTGAACACTTGACAGACTATTGGTTCTAAGTCAAAAGGTTCACGAAAGTGCTTGGGCTATAAAAGTCAAATACAGAGTAGCCTCCTGATAATTAAACCGTCAGTAAATTAATCTAGAATATTCCTAGACACTTGTGTGACTAATGCTTCTACGCCAGAATTTAAACGATAGTAGTTAGGCAGCAAATTCAAGAACAGAGCAGACTCTACGATATTTAATCAACGATATTTAATTAAAGACGTGTTTAATTCAACTGTGTGGTTTATTAAAAAATTCTGCATTATATTCTTTCTGGATTCCTCGTCAGCACAATAAATGGGGTGACGAGTGCAATGCATTCTTATTGCACATGGCCCCCAATTATTGAGCTGACGAGGCTCTCCTTACAAGATAGTCAGGCCTTACAGTCAGAAAGTTGTAAATTGTCCCAAATTGTTCTGGATATTTGGGTGAAGAATCTTTCTAAAACAGGACGTAATGTGTGTGCCAGTAAGTGTCATCCAACGGATTCGCTTTCGCTCCGCATTTATCTGAATTTTCTAAAGGCTCCTTCCCTGTCTGAGCCAAATTTGCAAGACTTACAGAGTCCTGGGGGATCCACAGCTCAGACAATTGTAGTTGTAATCTGCTGTGGCTCTAGTAAGGACATTTTTAAAGCAAAATAAAAAAGGAAGTCTCTCAGCGATAAGCCTAGAAAATTAATAGGAATTAAACTTCAGTCATTTCTGTGGCAGAAATTCTAGATCTGGATTAGGCAGAACAGAAGATGAAGTGACAGTAAGATAACCCTATAAAAAAGCAAGCTACATAGCCAGATCAGCCAATTATAGGTGACTAAAAATTATAAGACCACAGTCTATTCAGACAACTGACTCTCTAGGAAATGATCAGGAGAAAGGCAAAAACCGAACTAGAATATTCTAATTCATTTTTATTTTCGGCTGTGTACATTGCCCAACATTGAACCATGAATTAATGTCCCTATAAGTCCTCGTAAATTGTCCCATTCTGGACTCAGTTATGTACTCATGGAGCTTCTTGCAAAGATTGCTGTAGGACTTGACTGTAGACACCGTCCTGTAGTGAGTCTTCCACCAAAAGTACTTGACATATTCATGTGGATTGCTGGCTAAGTATTTAAGATAGTTAGCTAGTTCGGTTGCCGTTGCAAAATCATTGGCGTCAATGTAGGAATGTGGTGGAAGATGATGAGAGTAGTTAGCACCACCGTAGACAACAGGAACAACGTTGTACTTCATGACGTTGAAGACCTTCTCAGTGAGGTAGTCTTTGCAGAGGGAATTTTCAAAGGAGAAGTAGAAGAAGTATTTTTCTTCTACCATTTCGTAGCAGTGATTGGAGTCCTTGATGTCACATCTGCTGAAAAGATAGACCAAGTTTAGTTAACTAGGTCTTTAGGAGCAATGTTAAAGAAGCCGGAGTTTGAGAAAACTTACGTAAAATTGCCGCATTTTCCATAGACATCGATTCCAATGTGCTTCTGTAGGACTTTAACTAAATTGTGCCGCTTGGAAGCAGGCTTGCAGTTGGAAACAAACCAAGCTGCTATCCTAGTCTTGGTTTTTACTCTTTCAAGAGCAATATTAGAGGCGTTGTCGTCAAAAACTGGAGACTTCCATTTCGGAACTTGAAGATCATCCACATACTGAATTTTCTGATCAGTAATAAAGCCATAAGGCCAATAGATATCTGAATCTCGCCTGTAGGTCATTGTGAGGTTGTAGATTTCCTCTAAAGGATTCATTGAAAATTTATGCATCGTATAGAATGGGCTCTCAAGATCAGCAAACACGTAGTACTGGTGCGGAGATCTTTTCTTCGGAAATACCTTCTTAGCTGCCCAATTATCTGAACCACTAAAAACAAGAGCATCAAATTGCTCAATGTCTGGCAAATAGTTCTTATCTGCCGTCACAACACAGTCACTAACACCCAAAACCTTCAGACGCTGCATCCACGTGGGAGTTTCGTAGAGCAAAATAAAAATTGGTTTAACCTTTTCCACACTTTGCTCCAATGAGTTTTGTTGTGGCGTGAGGATGTACATTAATTGAATTAATAAAAACAAAATGATAAATATAACACAGCACAGTGAGACGCCTCTAAGATCCATGTTCGTCTGTGCGTTATCTGGTGCTAACTAAAAAGACTCATCATTCAATGACTTTTTTTTCTCCTCAAAAAAGCTTCACAGCTGATATCGCCAAATAAAGTGAATGATATATTATTTGCATATATGTATGTATACATATGTATATAAACAGATGGTTCAACAATCTCTCTTTTAGACACAACCCAATATGGGGCAAAAAGGTAAGAGCTGATATACTGTTTGATAAAGAAAGTTAATTCCGTATTGAGTAATCACTTTAAATTCCATAAAAATTCATTCGAGAGTTAAAAAAAATAAATGAAAAAAATATGAGGAAAAAGAATTATAAACTTTTGAACTTATTGAATATTCAAAATAACATTTTGATGTGTATTCAAAAGGGCGATTGACCTATATATTTTGATTGCCACATGAGTGACAAAAAGTGACAAAATACTTAAAAGATTAATGAAAGAACGACGAGAGGCGGTAATTTGGGTGATAAAAATAGCTGAACTGATAATGATATAAGTAATTTTACAAACATTTTTTTTAATTTGCTTTTCTTTGAAATTTTCAGAGAAAAATTTAAAAATCTCTTTGTCCAAATTGAATCTAAACTGATTTCAGTCAAAATTATGTCTAAACTTCAAGGTAAAAATTGAAAATTCTTATTTTTTGCATTTGAAAGTTCCCTTTGGCACATATGGATCAGGCTCATCGACGAACCTGCGGGTACGGGATGACCCAAAAATCCATTCAGATTTGCTCTAAAATCAACAGGAGAGCCAGAAAATGCGAAAAACTGATTTCAGTCAAAATTATGTCTAAACTTCAAGGAAAAAATTGAAAATTCTTATTTTTTGCATTTGAAAGTTCCCTTTGGCACATATGGATCAGGCTCATCGACGAACCTGCGGGTACGGGATGACCCAAAAATCCATTCAGATTTGCTCTAAAATCAACAGGAGAGCCAGAAAATGCAAAAAACTGATTTCAGTCAAAATTATGTCTAAACTTCAAGGAAAAAATTGAAAATTCTTATTTTTTGCATTTGAAAGTTCCCTTTGGCACATATGGATCAGGCTCATCGACGAACCTGCGGGTACGGGATGACCCAAAAATCCATTCAGATTTGCTCTAAAATCAACAGGAGAGCCAGAAAATGCAAAAAACTGATTTCAGTCAAAATTATGTCTAAACTTCAAGGAAAAAATTGAAAATTCTTATTTTTTGCATTTGAAAGTTCCCTTTGGCACATATGGATCAGGCTCATCGACGAACCTGCGGGTACGGGATGACCCAAAAATCCATTCAGATTTGCTCTAAAATCAACAGGAGAGCCAGAAAATGCAAAAAACTGATTTCAGTCAAAATTATGTCTAAACTTCAAGGAAAAAATTGAAAATTCTTATTTTTTGCATTTGAAAGTTCCCTTTGGCACATATGGATCAGGCTCATCGACGAACCTGCGGGTACGGGATGACCCAAAAATCCATTCAGATTTGCTCTAAAATCAACAGGAGAGCCAGAAAATGCGAAAAACTGATTTCAGTCAAAATTATGTCTAAACTTCAAGGAAAAAATTGAAAATTCTTATTTTTTGCATTTGAAAGTTCCCTTTGGCACATATGGATCAGGCTCATCGACGAACCTGCGGGTACGGGATGACCCAAAAATCCATTCAGATTTGCTCTAAAATCAACAGGAGAGCCAGAAAATGCGAAAAACTGATTTCAGTCAAAATTATGTCTAAACTTCAAGGAAAAAATTGAAAATTCTTATTTTTTGCATTTGAAAGTTCCCTTTGGCACATATGGATCAGGCTCATCGACGAACCTGCGGGTACGGGATGACCCAAAAATCCATTCAGATTTGCTCTAAAATCAACAGGAGAGCCAGAAAATGCGAAAAACTGATTTCAGTCAAAATTATGTCTAAACTTCAAGGAAAAAATTGAAAATTCTTATTTTTTGCATTTGAAAGTTCCCTTTGGCACATATGGATCAGGCTCATCGACGAACCTGCGGGTACGGGATGACCCAAAAATCCATTCAGATTTGCTCTAAAATCAACAGGAGAGCCAGAAAATGCGAAAAACTGATTTCAGTCAAAATTATGTCTAAACTTCAAGGAAAAAATTGAAAATTCTTATTTTTTGCATTTGAAAGTTCCCTTTGGCACATATGGATCAGGCTCATCGACGAACCTGCGGGTACGGGATGACCCAAAAATCCATTCAGATTTGCTCTAAAATCAACAGGAGAGCCAGAAAATGCGAAAAACTGATTTCAGTCAAAATTATGTCTAAACTTCAAGGAAAAATTGAAAATTCTTATTTTTTGCATTTGAAAGTTCCCTTTGGCACATATGGATCAGGCTCATCGACGAACCTGCGGGTACGGGATGACCCAAAAATCCATTCAGATTTGCTCTAAAATCAACAGGAGAGCCAGAAAATGCGAAAAACTGATTTCAGTCAAAATTATGTCTAAACTTCAAGGTAAAAATTGAAAATTCTTATTTTTTGCATTTGAAAGTTCCCTTTGGCACATATGGATCAGGCTCATCGACTAACCTGCGGGTACGGGATGACCCAAAAATCCATTCAGATTTGCTCTAAAATCAACAGGAGAGCCAGAAAATGCGAAAAACTGATTTCAGTCAAAATTATGTCTAAACTTCAAGGTAAAAATTGAAAATTCTTATTTTTTGCATTTGAAACTTCCCTTTGGCACATATAGATCAGGCTCATCGACGAACCTGCGGGTACGGGATGACCCAAAAATCCATTCAGATTTGCTCTAAAATCAACAGGAGAGCCAGAAAATGCGAAAAACTGATTTCAGTCAAAATTATGTCTAAACTTCAAGGTAAAAATTGAAAATTCTTATTTTTTGCATTTGAAAGTTCCCTTTGGCACATATGGATCAGGCTCATCGACGAACCTGCGGGTACGGGATGACCCAAAAATCCATTCAGATTTGCTCTAAAATCAACAGGAGAGCCAGAAAATGCGAAAAACTGATTTCAGTCAAAATTATGTCTAAACTTCAAGGTAAAAATTGAAAATTCTTATTTTTTGCATTTGAAAGTTCCCTTTGGCACATATGGATCAGGCTCATCGACGAACCTGCGGGTACGGGATGACCCAAAAATCCATTCAGATTTGCTCTAAAATCAACAGGAGAGCCAGAAAATGCGAAAAACTGATTTCAGTCAAAATTATGTCTAAACTTCAAGGTAAAAATTGAAAATTCTTATTTTTTGCATTTGAAAGTTCCCTTTGGCACATATAGATCAGGCTCATCGACGAACCTGCGGGTACGGGATGACCCAAAAATCCATTCAGATTTGCTCTAAAATCAACAGGAGAGCCAGAAAATGCGAAAAACTGATTTCAGTCAAAATTATGTCTAAACTTCAAGGTAAAAATTGAAAATTCTTATTTTTTGCATTTGAAAGTTCCCTTTGGCACATATGGATCAGGCTCATCGACGAACCTGCGGGTACGGGATGACCCAAAAATCCATTCAGATTTGCTCTAAAATCAACAGGAGAGCCAGAAAATGCGAAAAACTGATTTCAGTCAAAATTATGTCTAAACTTCAAGGAAAAAATTGAAAATTCTTATTTTTTGCATTTGAAAGTTCCCTTTGGCACATATGGATCAGGCTCATCGACGAACCTGCGGGTACGGGATGACCCAAAAATCCATTCAGATTTGCTCTAAAATCAACAGGAGAGCCAGAAAATGCAAAAAACTGATTTCAGTCAAAATTATGTCTAAACTTCAAGGAAAAAATTGAAAATTCTTATTTTTTGCATTTGAAAGTTCCCTTTGGCACATATGGATCAGGCTCATCGACGAACCTGCGGGTACGGGATGACCCAAAAATCCATTCAGATTTGCTCTAAAATCAACAGGAGAGCCAGAAAATGCGAAAAACTGATTTCAGTCAAAATTATGTCTAAACTTCAAGGAAAAAATTGAAAATTCTTATTTTTTGCATTTGAAAGTTCCCTTTGGCACATATGGATCAGGCTCATCGACGAACCTGCGGGTACGGGATGACCCAAAAATCCATTCAGATTTGCTCTAAAATCAACAGGAGAGCCAGAAAATGCGAAAAACTGATTTCAGTCAAAATTATGTCTAAACTTCAAGGAAAAAATTGAAAATTCTTATTTTTTGCATTTGAAAGTTCCCTTTGGCACATATGGATCAGGCTCATCGACGAACCTGCGGGTACGGGATGACCCAAAAATCCATTCAGATTTGCTCTAAAATCAACAGGAGAGCCAGAAAATGCGAAAAACTGATTTCAGTCAAAATTATGTCTAAACTTCAAGGTAAAAATTGAAAATTCTTATTTTTTGCATTTGAAAGTTCCCTTTGGCACATATGGATCAGGCTCATCGACGAACCTGCGGGTACGGGATGACCCAAAAATCCATTCAGATTTGCTCTAAAATCAACAGGAGAGCCAGAAAATGCGAAAAACTGATTTCAGTCAAAATTATGTCTAAACTTCAAGGAAAAAATTGAAAATTCTTATTTTTTGCATTTGAAAGTTCCCTTTGGCACATATGGATCAGGCTCATCGACGAACCTGCGGGTACGGGATGACCCAAAAATCCATTCAGATTTGCTCTAAAATCAACAGGAGAGCCAGAAAATGCGAAAAACTGATTTCAGTCAAAATTATGTCTAAACTTCAAGGAAAAAATTGAAAATTCTTATTTTTTGCATTTGAAAGTTCCCTTTGGCACATATGGATCAGGCTCATCGACGAACCTGCGGGTACGGGATGACCCAAAAATCCATTCAGATTTGCTCTAAAATCAACAGGAGAGCCAGAAAATGCGAAAAACTGATTTCAGTCAAAATTATGTCTAAACTTCAAGGTAAAAATTGAAAATTCTTATTTTTTGCATTTGAAAGTTCCCTTTGGCACATATGGATCAGGCTCATCGACGAACCTGCGGGTACGGGATGACCCAAAAATCCATTCAGATTTGCTCTAAAATCAACAGGAGAGCCAGAAAATGCGAAAAAACTGATTTCAGTCAAAATTATGTCTAAACTTCAAGGAAAAAATTGAAAATTCTTATTTTTTGCATTTGAAAGTTCCCTTTGGCACATATGGATCAGGCTCATCGACGAACCTGCGGGTACGGGATGACCCAAAAATCCATTCAGATTTGCTCTAAAATCAACAGGAGAGCCAGAAAATGCGAAAAACTGATTTCAGTCAAAATTATGTCTAAACTTCAAGGAAAAAATTGAAAATTCTTATTTTTTGCATTTGAAAGTTCCCTTTGGCACATATGGATCAGGCTCATCGACGAACCTGCGGGTACGGGATGACCCAAAAATCCATTCAGATTTGCTCTAAAATCAACAGGAGAGCCAGAAAATGCGAAAAACTGATTTCAGTCAAAATTATGTCTAAACTTCAAGGAAAAAATTGAAAATTCTTATTTTTTGCATTTGAAAGTTCCCTTTGGCACATATGGATCAGGCTCATCGACGAACCTGCGGGTACGGGATGACCCAAAAATCCATTCAGATTTGCTCTAAAATCAACAGGAGAGCCAGAAAATGCGAAAAACTGATTTCAGTCAAAATTATGTCTAAACTTCAAGGAAAAAATTGAAAATTCTTATTTTTTGCATTTGAAAGTTCCCTTTGGCACATATGGATCAGGCTCATCGACGAACCTGCGGGTACGGGATGACCCAAAAATCCATTCAGATTTGCTCTAAAATCAACAGGAGAGCCAGAAAATGCGAAAAACTGATTTCAGTCAAAATTATGTCTAAACTTCAAGGAAAAAATTGAAAATTCTTATTTTTTGCATTTGAAAGTTCCCTTTGGCACATATGGATCAGGCTCATCGACGAACCTGCGGGTACGGGATGACCCAAAAATCCATTCAGATTTGCTCTAAAATCAACAGGAG